>NW_023592648.1:0-34762 GCF_014839805.1 Manduca sexta | reverse complement strand
TTCGTTTCACTAAAACGAAAATACATATTTGTCGTCTTAAAAATAACCTTTTACATTTCTCTCCGCACATGTGAAATAAAAAAGTGAAGTTTTGAACTAAATAAATATTATCTTAGAGAATTCGTCGCTGCTGCAACACCACATTTACAATCAGAAATAAATTCGTGCATATTCACAGTAAACTTCGGCGTCAAAAATAGGATGATATTTGGAACAATTTTAACGGTGTAAATATGAGAATGATGTTTCATTCAGTATTGCAATGTGAAAATTATCTTGTAAATTACACTCAAATCTGATTACATGGGCCTACCACGTACAACATTAAAAACTACATTAATAAAACATAAGAGCCAAAGTCATTAAGCTGCATTACATTTATTTACCAACATGTCCTTGTTAGTGATGATTAATGAAACGAAGTAACTCGATGCATCTTTTTGTCTCGTTAAAATCATATGAACCGAATCGAAATTATATTTTGATATCATATTTTACCACAGAGCTATTTTTAATGTGGCCTTGCAAAAAAACATCTCACGGAGCTTTATAAACTAAAAAAAGTATTGTAATATCAATCACTACGTAAAATACTTATGCCAATACTAATATCATAAAGAGGAAAAGTTTTCGGAGTTCGTTTTAGGCAAATCTTTGGAACTACTGAACCTATTTTGAAAATTCTGTCACTAATAGAAAACTACATTATTCTTGAATATAGCGTACTTTTTTTATCACGGAAAACTCTTCGTCCGGAGTGTAAAAGCTATACACATATATTTTCGACACGTAGCGCATGGTAATCTGCTAATCGTGCACTGATCGGTAACTTAGCAACCTATTTTGATTTATATTTATGTAGCACGGTGACGCCTATAGCCTATCCAGACCATTGGCAACCGGCTAGTGACCTATGCTCTGACTCGTGCTAGTAATTATCATTAAATGTGAAACAAAGTGTAATGTAATTAAGTCGTCGGTGAACGACCACACTTCATTATAATGAACTCTCATAATGTCCTGTTTCTAAATGTCTCGTAAGCAATTACTGTCAATGGCGTTACAAAATTACCATTTATTCACACCCAGAGGTGTTAATTTAGTTATTTGTGACTTATTTATCGTACAACACTCACCAAAGCAACAGGTTTAGTGCGACACCGGAGGGAATAACTATGTCACCAAAGCAAACATAAACTGTACAACCGAAATCATTTTGATAAATTGATGCATAGGCGCCATATTTCAATATGGCGGTGTCGGATTGCGCGCGCACGCTTGTTAGCGGTTAAGGTACGGAGCGCGCGCATTTTTTCACAAACATGGCGGACTACGGCGCCAACCCACTCGATAATCGATACGCCGATTTATGACTTTGCCTCCATTTTATTAGCATTGCATTCGATCGTGTACAGGCTCAATCGTATGGTTTATTAAAAATAAATCATTCGGTCCCCGCCTTCGCCATTAAACATTTTAAATTACGTTATGATATGTTTCGCTCAAAATATATAATATAATGATTATTATGAATACATTATTGCGGCGGTCCATTGAAATGGTTATTATGTTTTAATGTGTTGTTATGCAGGTGCAAAACGATAAAGCAATAGTCTTAAGTGGTATTGAATTCATACGCAATGTAGCTGTGTTAGATATTTCATTTGTTGAAAACATTGGTTGAAAAGGGTTTACTAACTGCGCCTGACTTTCGTCACAGAGTCGCACTTAAATGAAAAATCTAGTAATTTAAAAGACTATGGGCCAGTTTCACACATTTCAATTTGACAGTTATCGTATTAAACAAGTAATGTAGACTGTACACATTTTATTACCATTTGGGAGCATAGATTAGAGGGTGACTTTTTGTGTTAGGTATTATACATTTTTGTGACGAGTAACATTAACTCAAAATTGGAGGCCCTTAAAATACTATTAGTTATTAAATTTAACATTTCTAATGCCATAAATTCACTTGTTTATAATCTCTACATTTTCCTACAATTTATATTTTTTATCATTTTTATTGCTATAAATTTATACAAAACACGTGTAAACTTGATTTATATGCAGGGATATTGCAACCTCTGTGGGCGTCATATCTTCAGATATACTTGTGCAAGATCCGATCTCTTACAGTTCAATCTCTAAAGCATCTCTGGATCTAATGGCCTGCGATGCTGTGATTTATGATTTGTTTATACGTTTCCTATACAATGAAGGGGAAAGTAGGCGCCTATCAGCCATTGTTCGGTTCAAATTTAATGTTTTATATATGTGAGTTATTCGTGTATAGGCGAAGATTTAACGAGTTAAAGGATATATTTCTTGTGTTGGACTCTTATTATTAGTAGCTTTTGCCTGCGGCCCCATCCGCGTGAAAAATCGTTCTGGAATAAATATTTTCCGGGATAAAAAGTAGCCTATAGCATTTAGGAGTAATGTAACTTCTTATTAGTGAAAAATAAAATAAAAATCGGTTTAGAAATCCCTGAGATTAGCGCGTTCAAACGAACAAACTCTTCTGCTTTATGTATTAGTATAGATTCAGAAGTTAATATTGCATGGTACATTTATTTATTCGAATTTCAAAATGCCTACTTTTTTTTTCTAACATCTTTTTGCTTGTTTTCATTTTCCAAAAATAAAATAACGGTTAATAAGTTTACACATAGAGAAAAAAATGACGATGTAGTACTAAAATGCTGGTTTCTCAAGTAATACTTATTCCTAGGCAGTTATATTTCTAAGCACTTGAAATTACTAATTAAAGATATTATATTTATTAATAAGGGAACGTAATTATTTTATGTACTTTGAATTCCCTGAAAAACCCGCGGTGGCTTGCTTCGGCTCATACGGACGGCCTGGGCATCTTGTTGCATTGAGATAACTGCTTGGTAACGTATGGCAAGCCTATTACAATGCAAAGTAATGCACACAGCATATTTTCAATAAAAATCCAATTAAATTCTCCAAAATTATTTACACACGTAAAAACACGTTTACGTAAAACTGGACGTACCGTCGACAGAACAGTTCAGGACGTGTGGTTTAACAAATTATTATGCGGCGCCTGACTGTACGGTCAGCTACAAAAGTTTCCGAACAAAATTAGTCCTGAAAAATGTCAATATAATTATGTGTTTCTAGAATATTATTTGTTCGTCAATACATTCAAGTATAAAAGATTTATTTTAGATAAAGAAAAAATTTGCGTTATAATTAACGTATATAGACGACTTGAAGTTTGAAGACTTGAATTTGTTTAGTCACTTTTTTGCCTGACCGTACCTTGTCCAATTAGCGTTCGTTTAACTATTCTGTTACGTTATCTCGCGTTTTCTGTACAATGTTGGACACTATTTTGTCGCCGGCTATCTGGTTGTGAAATCTTCTGAATGTCGACTGTTTAATAAAATGTTTTATGTGTGCACGATCTTTTTTGCGAACGGATATAGCAAAGGAATAAATTGCGTGGAAATTAATTATTAATAAATGAAATAAAACTATAATTGTATAATTAAATAAATTTAAAAAGACAATAAACGTCCAGAAACCTTATTCACGATATGAAATGGAATTGGGGTGTCTTTTCTACAATATTTCACATATTGTCTTCACATACTTCGATTCATAGTTTGCCTATCTTCTATGAAACAAAACTAAAAATGATGTACAATATTCTTCACTGGCGCGTCCTATCATTTTTTTTCTTTTCCTCTGGTAGTCGATTATCATTTATTGTGCAGCGGTGTTCAAATGTAAGTAAGATTGATTGCTCGATTTATGGACGAGTATTTGCAACCTTTAACAACAGGGCAGGCCATTTTTATGCGCTTTAAATTTTTTGTGGTTTTTTTAATGCATTTAAGGTCAAAATCAACATTAAGTTTAGACGAACATTAAGAAGATATGCAATTCTTTTATATTGTTAGTTGTTAGTTGAAAGAAACAATAAAAGATTACGTATAGGACAATAACAATCTTGGCGAATCGTGTTTAAACGAATTTCACCTCTACCTACCCCTTTAGGAACGTAAGGGTAAGCTTAGCTTCAAATACGAAACAGCAATACCACATATCACACTCTAATTAATAAATACAAAATTACCATAAAAATTTAAGTCGAAGAACGAGACGCGACCTGATTTAAGTAAATCGAATAAATATGTATGCAAAGAGCCAGCTGTGCGTTTGTATATCATAATAAGCTCGGATAATGTAGTTTTCATACAGATCCTTATTAAACTTGCATTAGAAATCTCAGTTAATGTTCGTTAAATACTAGATAACAGGTTGCGGTTATGTTTCGGTTGTTTATGCGTCTTGTTAGCAAAATCTGATGTCGGTACGGTTTATATGATGTGAGGTGAAACGTTTATTAATATTTAGCGGTACGTAAAAGAAACTATATTACGGATTTTATTGCGGTTTTTTGTATTATTATTTTCTCACGACGTTTCGAAAACTGCAGCCTTTGTGGTCATGGCGGGGACTCCACGGGGAAGCCATGAAGGCTACAATTTTCGAAACGTCAGGAGAAAATTAAAATATAAAAAACACAGTAAAATCCCTAAATTAGTTTTAATCTAATGTCACGTGATACGTCACACACGCACCAACGCCTTTTATCCTCGAACGGGTAAGTAGAACCCCCACTGGTGCACCCACTTTTCACCGTACTCTGTCCCATGATGTGATAGCGGGCGAGGTTATCGCCATATCCAGGACAAAATTCACGACTACGAATTTATATTGAAATACCCAAAATCACTACCCGACCTGGGGATCGAACTCAAGACCTACAGTCGTATCGTAACAACTACGCCACCTACACATTCTTACAGTACAACACGTCAGTTTTCATAACATCACACGGCGCTTACAAATTTTGTTGTAGAACCATTCATTCATACTCACGTAGAAATATTACGAGGGTATGTAAGCATCGCTTTACTATAAATAAGTATGATGCAGGACTCGCATCCCATGCAATATTCATATATTGACGTGACAGTATGACGGGAAGAGCTTATAATTGCACTTGCAAAACCTTTTATGTGCCATCCATCAATCAAAATTGTTCTTTGTTACCACTGTAATAAGGCGCGTTACGGTTAGTGTGAAATACGCTAGCGTACGCAATTAAACGATCGTTAAAATTGCAAATGAACAGCCTTGTGACGTTCGATTAGTTATTACAGGGATATTCTAAATGGCGCCAATGGTTTGAAATTATTACAGCCCGAGGGTATTCGGTAAAAATACGCGTTCGGTGAAGAATTATCGCGTGTTTCGGTTTTGAAGCAATGTATGCACCTTTAGGCGTCAATTTAAAAGTCCTAAGTGCGGTCGTCACTTAGTTTTACAAATTAAAACGATTTGCGAATGTTTTAAACTTTCTGTAGGGTTAGTTTCTAAAAAAGGTTTTTTCCTTAAAGTATGTATGTAAGTAGTATGTTCACGGCTAAGCGTGATACAAGTTCAACGGTAATAAATGGACTACTCACATCTCAATCATACTTCCTATGACCAAAGGCGTTTAATATACTTTTCTATCGACATAATTATATACTTTTCCTTTAATATCAACACGTTCTAAATTCCTGAGACGTTTTGAAATTATTTTCCAGAATACAGGACAGTACATATTTTTATTCATAAAACTAAATTGGTCTAAAATAATCCGTAGAATTATTAGTGTTAATGAAATATTATTTCAATAACGTGCGCTAACTACAGATTAACATAAATCAGTAATTTAATTAATACCAGATCGTGTGGGCTTAGACTTTACGTTAGGTTAATCTCTAATTAGCTAAATTAAATGGTTATTTAATTTTATAAACCTACATTAATATATCATGACCATTGGTTTGGTTTCATCGACAAGGATTATTCCACAGAATGCCAAATTAGACCAGCTTGGCGGGACTGGCTTACTCGAGGTGATAGACCATCTTGTGTCAAATATTTACTATTCGCCTGACTGACTACCTTGGTGGCGTTGTTGAATTGTGTGCAATATGACACTGCCCTGGTCTGGTTCTGGGTTCCAATCCCAGCAACCGGGATATTGGGTTATCTGTTAAGTATCCGTCCAGTCTTGAATTTGTGCTCGCTATGACGATAGGCTCGCCCCCTATCACATCATGGGACGAAGCACAGGGCGAAAAGCAGGTACCCTGGTTGCACCTCTGCCTACCCTTTCGGCGATAGAAGCGTGATATGTGAATGTATTTACCATGCTCACTGGCTCACGAGCTACGAATGACCGTTCCGGAAACCGAACCACAATACAGACAATTATAACTCAACCGATAAGCACTAATTATAGTCCAGTGCTTATTGTAAATTGGCGTTACGATACAGATCTGTCGACCTAATGAAATTGGTTTAGCGTGAGTTTTGTAATTTATTTGATTAGCATATAAACGTGGTTACTGGGTATTGCTCGGGATATATTTATTACTATTGGCTGATAATCAGATCTAGATACGAATAATTATGAGTTTGAAATATTATCTTATTATCGACGGTTGGCTCATTGACTTAAGCGATGTTCTTTTTTCGAAAAATTTTAACTACTTTAAAAAAACAGAAAAAAGTGCTGGTTTTAAATATGTATAAACCTTAGTGCCGCTAAATGTCGTAGAAAAATGTCGCTTTATATACTATTATGTGTATGTAGGTGGTAATCCCTTATCTACCACTATTAAATGTAACAGAGTAACCTGTAGACATGTTTGTCTACAGCATGAATGGCCCCGGCTCGACTGGTCCACATACTGCCACAGAAATTCAATATGAAAATAGTTGATACGTTTCGTATAAATATTCGGAAGCCCAATAAAACCCCACCCTTTTCCATTAAGGTCGGCAGAACATCAATTATTCCTTTGAAGTTGTGTGTGTTTATGTGCGGTGATCACTTATCATATGATATACCTGCCCATCTGTGGGATATGCAGTAAAAATTCGACGTTAATGAGTGTTTTAATTAATCATTGCACTTTGAGCCCTGCCCACTGGAAGAAAGGGGAAATGGCAGGAGATTTATAGTCCCGGCTATTGCTAATATATTAATATACCAGCTTTTGCTCGCGACTTCGCCCTCGGTGAAGAAAGTATTCCGGGATAATTTTTTTTTCCGACTTAGTTTATATGTATCGTTATGTTGTGACCAGATTACACAAAATTATTATAAATTATAGCCTATGAGTTGTTCTGATGTATAAAAAATATTACTGTAAAGTTTCATCCAAATCCGTTCAGCAGTTTTTTCGTGAAAGAGGAACATACCTCCATACATCCATTCTCACAAACTATCACATTTATAATATTAATAGGATTATACTTGATGCAATATTCAGCTTCATACATCAATCAGTAATCGAACTTACACAAACTCGTCGCATCTCGGCGTCTGGCCTCATCACAGCGTCACCAATTACCCCATTTACCCCGATCCAGTAACTGTCACAATGTTCGAGCTTTATTGAACGCGAATAACGGGAGCGCGCACGAAGCCCGCGCACCAAACGAGCTATGTATCGTAAAAAATAATTGTTATCATCTCGCAGTAGGGGTCTTCGATCTCGTTTTATTTAGAAACGCCACGCACACAGACCGGCGTAATTGAGTTGAATTCTAAAGTCAGCTTTTATGTGACACGATCCAGTTTTATAGAGGCTGCGTACGCGGCTAATTATTCGTCGTGTTGCCAGTGAAGTACAGGGTTAATTTAAAAAAATATTTAGCCTTTTAGAGTTTGACAGGGGATTTCCCCTATTATAATCGTTAAAAAGACAGGTATGATTATAATATTACTTTATTGTCTCTTATATTTTTCCTAATTCTGTCCGTTTGATACGCAAATAACGTATAAATACGCAAAATATACGTTAAAGTAAGTAATTGCGCACATATTCCTCTGAATTCGAAATTCAAATTCATCAAAATGACAAACCAAACTCGCTTCCCATAAAGCCGCGTACACACTATTGGAGCGTAAAGGCCGGTCCACGCGGGTGGCGTTGTCTCCGCCGTCACGGGCAAGTCTTAATTGATCGGACCGCGGCGTCACGCGCCATTGACTCGGCCAGGGCTGCCACCGAGCATGCCCTACGGATCGTGAACGATGTGTTTAGGCGTGTGCTGACGTTAATTGTTCGAAAACTGATAGTGAACCAGAAGATTGGATGGTGTAGAGATTAGAGGCAGTGCTAATGAAAATTATTAGGGTTGTCATTTCATATTGTAAATTTGAGTTCTATACATTACAACATTTTTTTTAGTAATTACTGTAAGAATCTAAAACGACGATAATGTTTTAAAAGAAGTCTTATCTCTCGCAATTGCCGCGACGCCCATTGCGGTTTACTTAAAATACAGATTATCTACCAACATAAATCCTTCACACCTTTACAATGAAACGTTGACTCGTACACTTTGTACGTCACACAACACTGCCACAACATCGCAACTCGTTTAAAAATCATAATAAAAAACATCGTAACAAGTGTAACAAATCACGGGGTAATATGTAACAAAGCGTAACAAATCATACATCGGGGTATATCAAGCTGTCAACGTGTGCCGCGGGCGGCGGGCCTTCGCCGAACTTGCAACTACACGTCTTTCAGGGTTCCATAGTCAAAGTACCGACAGAACCTTTTTTACAAGCATGCCAAAGTGACCCCACTGCACCAAGTGTTAAGTGGAGTGGAGTCCAATAGAATTTCTACTGACGAGATATGATTACCCTTTAACAGTCGATACAATTATGCCGGCCTGTTTTTTCTAAACATATATCTGCCTATCAGTTTCTTTGAATCGTAACGGGTAGCGAGCTAATGCTTCCACAAATGTGTTATTATGCCCAATTTACAAAAAACCATTACTGCGCAAGTCGGACTCACACTTAGCCGAGTTTTATCAAGACGCGATGGAGGGTTCAGTTTGTATCTCGCGATAAGTTGATTGTCGGTGTTGCGCGTGATATGTGAAGTTTAATTACAAACTACAAAGGGTTAAAAAGTGTAATTATCAGAATAATTATTAAGTTCAGTTGTGCGCAGGAATAATCAAAATAAGGCGAATCGCGTGCGGCGAGTCTGGAATTTTAAACACAAGATGTATTCGAAATGGTGCGAACTTTGGCATAATCGTCGACTGACGCTACAACATTTTATTTTCAACAGATGTTTACATCACAAAATGGCTGTTAACAGTTTTACGGTTTTATAATTCAGTCCTAGCGAGCTACTGTTTACTGCATTCGTTTGTCTTAGTACCAGGCGAGCGGCTTGCCCATCACGGCACTGCTTAAATAAAATAACTCATATTCGTGACAACCACTAAACTCTCTACTGTCAACCAATACCGTCACATTTCTAACTTCCTAGTACCGACAGTACACATGTCGGTTAATATTGTGTATAAATAGAATAAAGATACATTTAAATGCTTGTGTACGTTGTTAACTGTTGTATTACTGATGTGTTTGTAACTGTCAGATCAGATTATTCTGTAACCGAAAAAAATGAACTGCGTAATTAAAGTCCAGCTGAATTAGAAAAGTACAAGTAACATTTGTATAAATACTGATTGTATTTTCGCCCTCTGTTATTATTGGTACCCATTTAGCTGGTACTTTACAAAGTTCTATGTTATATGATGTGCAAATTTAATTATATATGTCACATAATTGTAAATATTTTTCTGTAACAATTTCGAATAATTCGGAAAGATAAATCAAGGAGGAACCATGAATAATTGACTTAAATTTTTAACGTTATATTAATTATGTTACATTATAAATTTACGTTATAAAAAACAAAAGCTTAAATAATAATATTTATTTAGTTAAAAACACTATCAGTATTCCTTTACTAGACTTTTTTAAAAACCATAGAATGCATTCTACAGCCGAATTATGCATTGCGAATATAAAATGGATTTCAAACGCGGCTGTTAGCAGAACCCCGGCCTGACCCCCCCCCCACCCACACACACACACAAAGCCAAACAAAATCCATGTATAACTTAAGTTATTGGTGGTAATAAAACAGTTCTATTGCGTGATACATTGAAAAAAAAAAAAAAAAATAGAGCGGGTACAAATCAGCGCATCTCTAGCGTGTCACGTTTCTTTTATGCGTCATTATGCAATAGGGATGGGCGCCGAGCTTCGGTCTAGTCGTAAGACTTGTCGGACATATTTTTAGCTGCATGTTCTAGTTAAATCTACGCTAATATTACAGTGGTATAATGTGTAACAATGTTTAACGTAGGGGAATAGTCTTTGGAATTACTGCACTGAATCTAGAAAGAATTATTTTACTAATAGAAATCTGTTGTCATCAATTATACTTAATTCTGATTCTAAATTAAAACATTCTTCCAATACCTTGATTTACAAAGTATTGTTTGGTATTCCACTGCGCTCACCATCCTTATACGTAAGATGTTAAGTCTCATTATGTCCAGCAGTTACAATGGCTACATTGACCTTCAAACCGGTACACAACAGTGACTACACACTGTTGCTTGGCGGCAGAAATAGACATTGCGGTGGTACCGACCCAGGCGGACTCTCTGTATTACACAATTATGCTCATATGACTAAACTCGTAAAAACGGCGATAGCCTAGTTGATTGTGGAACGGACTGCCGAGACGAATGTCCGCAGGTTCAAACCCCAAGGGCACACACCTCTGACTTTTCTAAAAAATCATGTGTGTATTCTTTGTGAAATATCACTTGCTTTAACGGTGAAGGAAAACATCGTGAGGAAACCTGCACATCTGAGAAGTTCTCTATAGGAATTTCGAAGGTGTGTGAAGTCTACCAATCCGCACTAGGCCAGCGTGGTGGACTAAGGCCTAATCCCTCTCAGTAGTAGAGGAGTCCCAAGAGTGGGACAGTATACAGGGTCATTTCGACATTGTGTTACTAAATGAAACCACAGGTTCGTGGTGACCTCTGCTAACACCGTGCAAAATATTATTCATAAGAGCGTTTACGCATCCGCGCGCCGTATGTCTCAAAAACAGCACTTTTCGAAGGAGATAATATCCATCAAAACATTATTTTAAAAACATATGAATTACTAATTATTATAGAAAATTTTGTTGTCTAAAAAGTTAGTAGAGAAAATTTTTAGATTTATTGAGTATTTGTAAATTGTTTAATGATTACTGAACAGAGGTTTTCAAATTTGCGCTTCGAACGTCTATTTCGAAGCTCAAAATATCTTAAACCACTAAGGAACATAACAATATCTTATTTTTATCTAACTAAAAAGATCCTGAAGAAAAAAGTTAGTTGAGAAAAATATCTTTTTATGTTTAATTCATGAGAAATAAAAATTCAAAGAATTCGGCAATTACAGAAATGTTGGTCATTTAAATGAATTTTTTTATCACTATATCTTACTTAATTGAATATAATATTGGATTACTATAATAGAAGAACATCTCCTTAAAAACATACAATTTAAAAATTCTACAAAATTAGTTCTGTTATTTTTCTATAAATATTTTAAATACTACTATAAAACGCAACGCGCAAATCGTTTCAAATTAGTCCGCCTTGAGGCTTTCTAGAGAGAGGATGTATCGCTCGTCGCTCCGGCCAGACTTCAGTTGGCCTTGGCTGTGCGTAGAAAAAATAGTCACGTGTATACAGTGATTGCTACATCTTAGTACTTTAGTAAGTAAAATATTTTTTTCTTTAATGATTGACAATAATTTTAGTAGTTACTATAAATTATTATTATATTATTATGTTTCAGACACAATGGGAAGTAAAGCTATTTCTAGGCAAGAAAAGGAAACGTAACAACGCTGAAACTTCGGCTAAAGCAAAAGCTAAAAGATTGATGTACTAATGTTATAACATGCGTCTGTAGTTATGGTTGTTGCTTTTTTACTCATTAAACACTTGAGCCTATGCTCAAGTTTACTTAGTTACCGAAGGAAAAAATGGAACCTTAAGCTAAAACAATTAGCCCATTTAAATGTTACATGAGCTTTGTATTTTTAGAGGACCCAATTTTATTTTTAGAACATGTGTGGGGGTCAATAGAAGCTTAATCTCAAGTTTGTGAGGTCGCCCCCCTTGTCCCCTGGCCGCCATCATGGAAAAAGGGGTGAAAACACTTTTTTCGCGATATCTCGGAAATTATACGTCTTACATAAATTTTGTAAAGTCATAATTTGTAGCAAATTGTTTTGCCTACAAATATGTTTATATAACTTTTTCCCTAAATTAAAAATTAAAGAAGTTATAAGCAAAAATGTGAGAAAATGTTTATAAAAGTTTTCTTTTTTGGTCTATAACTTTTTTTACATTTTACAAAAAATTACCTCAAACTAACTTGTAAATGATCTTTTGAGGAAAATTGTTCCCTATAATATTTTTTATTTCATTCATTTAAAACGCTGTTACAGCGCTCCAAAGTTTACCGGGTTCGTCAATGCTCATGAGAATCCGGTCGAAACAAAATGTTTAACTTATTTTTAGATTTTTTTTTATTGTAAATATATTATTACAATATTTTTGTTAAATTCGTACAACTTTACTTATTTATTCCTAACTCTTTTTCTTTTGCCATAGAAGTTACCAAATTTAACTTATCGAATGTTATGCAGGTAGAAAAGGTATGAGTTACCACTTGGGAATAAAGGAGAAAAAAAAATCTTTGCAGGCAAAACAATTTGCTACAAATTATGGCTTTACAAAATTTTTGTAAGACGTGTAGTTTCCGAGATATCGCGAAAAAGTGTTTTCACCCCTTTTCCAAGATGGCGGCCGGGGACAAGGGTGGCGACCCCACAAACTTGAGGTTAAGCTTCTATTGACCCCCCACACATGGCCCAAAAATAAAATTGCGTCCTCCAAGAAATGCAATATTCGGTCCTTAAATTGTAACATTTCAATGGACTAAACGCACATTTCAAAACTCGTTTTACGCCCGCGGCGTGCGCGGTTGTATGCGGTACCCGCTGTATTGGCGACTAACTAGTAGAATCGTGCGGGCCACGGTGGCACTAGCGCGCTCTGTGATTAGTAGGTGGGCGACTGCAGTAGTCGGTAGGGGAGGGGTGGTTACAGAAATCTGACGCCATTTTCCTCCATCGTGATCGTTTCTGATATGTGTCCATGGCGTTCTGGAACTCAACTGACCGTTAACTGTCTATCTTGTAACCGCCCGCCTTGCGATAATCGCTCGCCAAGTTTGCAGGACATAATCGGAACCGCGGTGGTTACAAATCGCACAGATCTCCGGTCGTCATGAGTTTGGAAATAAAACAGACGTTTCTCAACCACGGCGGGCGCGAGTAAAAACCGCTTCGTGAGTTCATAGCCTTATAGAATCACTTTGCTGTCCCGTTGTCAAAACGTTTACAACTCGCCAAATACCCAGTGCGGGAGTCCCACTCGCACTTGGCTGATTTTTTTGCATAATGCATAGGTACGCTTACTTTCAAATAACAAGGTTTTTGTGTTCACTGATGCGCACTGTTAAGAAAATTCAAGTGACGAGAGACAGAATCCTATATCTTTCTCCTCTTTGAACCTTAGAAATAAGGGATTTGGTAATTTATGTAGCTGGTGAATAAAACTACTAGTAGTAATTAGTATACCTATCTTCTTAACTATTTGGGCTAGTTTAGATTTACACGCTCACATCAATTTTACATATAATTTTATCCTGATGTTTAACCCTGTGCAGGTTTCGGCGTCATTATACTTGTATAAATTAAACGCGTCTAGATCCATATGCAGTCTTACTTAAGTATGTAGTGTTTGCGTAAACTTCGATAACAATAATAGTATATTCTATATATTTTTTTTAATTTTTAGGTAATCGTGCCTGATATTACACTCAAAATAAATAAGGTTATTAAAAGCCGCAAAATTTTTTGGATCAAATTAAAACACTCAATAACCAGAACAGAGCAACAGGTTGTAGTATCGAACATTTACAACTATTGAAAGAGAATGTTTGCTTGCAGTCAACATTTTTAATGAAGTGTAATATGTGCAATATGGAATTTAAGCTATTTAAGCGCTAAGAGATATACTGATAGTATGGACGTATATCGTGGAACTGTGAATAGAGCCATGATGACTGAAGTTGGTAGATCAAATTTAAACGAACAGTTAGCTTCCATAGATTTACCAATATTAACGCAAAATGTTTACATGAAATGTTACGACGAGTTAGCTAAATGATTGAAATTAGCTGCAGAGGACAGGATGCAAGAGGCCGCTAGGGAAGAAACTGATAAAGATGTTGCCTGTGGCGATGTAAAAGACGGTATTCCCATACTTACAGTCAAAGCTGACTGCTGTTGGCCAAAAAAAAAGTACAGAACCAACTATTTTGCTTCGTCGTGTGTCGCAAATATTATGCAAAACTATGGATATAAAACTGGTAAATTGTTATACATGGATGTACAATCGATCGATTGATGATCGATGTCACTGAGAAGCACCTATTAAAAAAAAAAACTATCCAAAAAAATATAACCAACTTCCGAAAAAAGAAGTCTTTTATTTCTCACTTTTTAGCTATACACCTAAAAATGACATCTCATTACATACACCTTCTGACTCAAAATATAAATTCCAATATGTAATTTCTAATGACTTAATTTAAACTTTCAATACGCTAAATATTAAAAACTGCAGATCTATGGAGTAATTATGTGGTCCATTATAAACATCGTAGCACAGTAATTTTCCTGATTAATTGTCTGATTACGGAGTTCTGGTGCCTATCTTTCGGCTTCATGATGAGCTCCACTTTACTAAAGGGTACTTTCTAAATGCAAATGCTTAAATTATTTAAGCATTTGCATTTAAAAAGTGAAAATAACAATTTGTAAAATTGCCGTTAAAATTTGTTCAAAATGTTTATTTTTTTTTATAATTACAAAATGATACATATAAACTATTTCATGATGAATTCTTATATATTTAATAATAGAATTCTTCATTTATCATAAATTCATAAATCATAAGTTACATTCCAATTAGATAATTAAAGCGAAAAGATCAAAATTGGTTGGTCTGACTATAAAGATAGCCGACGCGCTAACTCTACGCACACAGCTACGCAACGGCTCTGTGTGAGTGAATTTTGCGAAGAATTACCTATAGTTGACTTCACGCGCGGCACGTAAACGCTCATAAGTAACGAATATTTACGTCAATAATCCCGATTTTAGATTTATGGTTTTTTGATCACGCTGTTTCTTAGCGCGCTTAACTGAAGTGAATGAACTACGTCACAGCTGATGATATTATTACCGAACCTATAGGGTTCAGAAGGTCAGCTCACAAATGAACTCCCAATACGTTCACTGACTTGGGTGCAGCAGTTCATTGAGTCAATAATTAATTACTACAAAAAATATTTCGTCAATTATAAACGTTATTTTCGTTAATAAAATAGTTTTCTTACCAAAAAAATTACCTACATAATTACTAAAGTTACAAGATTTAAATCTATTGGTATCGTATTTTTTAGATTCCACATAATATTCCGACATTTATTTTAATTCCAACATTAATATTTTGGTTTGTCATAATATCTAAAAGAAGACTACGTAGACATTACCGAACGTCATATTATGCCTTCTGTACCATTTCTTTGCTAGATAGACACTATGGCAATGCGTCCGAGTCTTTGACCGAGTCCGAAGAGCGCGCGATTATTCAATACAATAGTCGTACTCTTTCTCGCCTAAACTCGCAGTGTTGTCAGTATAAACTTTTTACCAAAAAGCTTGCTAAAACGACACAGCATTTCAAAAATTCTGATATTAGATTTTTTATTACATGATGTTCTAACAGATTTAACACACAATTGTATTACAAAATAAAATAAGTAATGATTTATGATGAAATGATTAATGAAAAGTCTACCTAATTAAAATAATACACAGCAATATTTTAGTATTTTTGAAACATTATTTTAAGTAATAAAGTATAATAGAGATTTTGGATTCAGTCATTCATTTTCAATAGGCATACAGGGTATAAAATAAACAAGATATTGCACAATAAAGTAATCATAAAAAAGTTTGGTAACACTGCGAGGGCACGTGATAGTTGTAAAACTCTGGCTCGTCAAATATCGTGTACCTCCAGACCAGTGTTGCCAAGGACAATTTGTTTAAAATCAAGAAGGTAAAACAAATCGAGATTTAGTGTTGTAGATCGGGACATAAAAAAGCAAGTATTTTTTTTAAATTTAAGTTTTATGTATTGCGTTTTACAAAAAATATCACTGCAAGTCGTGCTAAAGTTGCGTTTAATTTGGATTTCTGTTTTCAACATCAAAGCACAGATCGCCGGGTAGTCGCATCTCTAAGCAAGATAATAAAACAAAACTGTACCTTCAGCGCTAGTGAGATACGTGCTATTTTGATTGCATTGTCGCACTCAACACAGTGCTTAATGCGTAGTTTATTTTTTCATAATACTTAATGGTTTTAATAATTTTATTGGTGCAAAACGGGTTACGTCCCCAGAACTCTGAAAATCGGGACGTCCCGTGCAAATCGGGACATCAGGCAACACTACTCCAGACCCTTGCCGCTACTTTGTGGAATTCGCTAAACTCGTGTGTCGCGTGTTGGTCGGTCAGGCACAAAGAAATTTAAAGTGGTCCCCTAAATGCGACCTTAACACCTATAAAATAGAGTCTATTTTTAGAAATATTTTTGTCATTTTGAATATTTAACGATCGCGAAGTTGCATCGTTGACGCGTACGCGAAACAACTAATCACAATCTATTGATTATGTTTCTATCGGAGGCTGTCATTACGATTTGAATGTGGATTTATGAATTTGCGATAGGTACTGAATGGAAAAATCCAATATCATTATGTCCGACCAGGGATTCGATCCCGTGACCTTAGCAAAGCATCCGTACTATAATACAACTGCGGCACCAAGGTAGTCACAAATTAAATGTATTAAAAATACTTTTGGAAGTATGAAACAACTTTTAAAGGAACAAGCAATCTACAAATCATCATTAGGTATTGGTAAACGCATTTACTATTTTGAAAACATGTTAGATACCTATTGGGATGCCGCGCCGCGCTGTGACGCATCCCGTCGCTCGACAATTTTACCTCAAACTATCACATTAACTAATTATTATCAAGATTGTAACTTCGTTATTAATTGTTTGTGTGAATTGCCAGACTTGCAGAAAGATATTTTATTGTTATGAGTGTTATAAATCTAACCATTGAACATATTTATTATACCTACTTATCTACTAAAATGGATGAACTACCTACATTAGAATGTGTGTGTTTTGATTTAAAAGAATGAAACCACTTTAAAATTACGGAAATCATGTGTTATGTGTACCTAACTTATGCAGTTGTGGTTGTTTGATTAGTGTCGTTTGCTTATGATGATAGTTTGAGCATAGAAAATATTGTTCTAATGAAATGTGATGATTAGTGCGTGATGTTTATGTTGGCGTTGGATGTCCACCTGCAAGGTGGACAGACGACTTGATGAACGTCGCGGGAACATATTGGATGCAGGCAGCTTTTGACAGGTCGTCTGAAAATCTTTAGGGGAGGCCTATGTTCTCAACAGTGGACTTTATGTGGCTGATGATGATAATGATGTTTAGGTATGTGTCTTTTTGTAACGTCGGCGTACCGTTGTCGCTGCTGGTCTAATTGTTGATCGAGTGATGTGGCTCGACACAAAACCCTAGGTAGTTAAAGCGCCGACATCAGCTGTTCGGTTGCGGCGCGGCGCGCGCGGTGCGACGAACTACCCTTGCGCTCCGAGTGTGCATCACTTGTTCGTGTGCGTGAGCATAATATTATCAATGACTGTGTGCGATGTTGCCGCTCCGACGAATTCTAGTATAGTAGTAGTGGCAAAAGGTGTGTAAAAATAAAATGACTATTTGAATATTTATTTTGTTTGAAAATTTTACTTTTTTGTTTTTGACCTTAGGTTAGAAAAACTTATAGTAAACTGCTTCTTTCAAGATGACTTTCTCGCAGTTAAATTTAAGTCTAGGGTTACAAAATGACCCTGTATAATACAGGGCTGATATTATTATTACACATACAATGCATTCCCAGCCGGCTAGTATTACTCCGCCACTGCATTTAATTCCCATTGTCCCACTGAACTAAATATCCCGGCATGTGCCCTTCCACTTACCGTCCAATTAGCGCTGCGATCGTCATCCGCGAACACTGTTAGACATTTACCGAATGCCACCTTAAATAGGGCTCTAAAACCTCACTGTGTACATAATTTTTGAAGATTTTTTATTAGCGTGTTGTCAAGTGAGCTCGTATTGTTCAGGAAGTACTTGATGAGGTATTAATAACCGACTTCAAAAAAGGAGGAGGTTCTCAATTCGACTGCATTTTTTTTATGTTTGTTACTTTAGAACTTTTGACTGTGTGAACTGATTTTGATAATTCTTTTTTTATTTGAAAGCTGATGCTTCCCGTGTTGTCCCGTAGGTATAATTATTGTGAATAAAAGACATATGTAATACATCGTATATTGCCCGATGAACACTAGGTATTTTTATACGAAGTACTTTTGAGACATCAACAATAATTAGAACAAAAAATAGATTAAAAACCATTTTTCTAAGTCCAACAACATCTGCTTACCATTATAAAAATAAAAAAAAACATTTTTTTTTTAAATCCCAAAATCAAAACAACATCCTGCTAAGAATAAAACTATAGCGTCAAACTTCAAACTATTAAAACACAAAAAAAAAATAAGTTTGTCTAAATCGAAAAATAAAAAACATTCTGCTATGAATAAAACTATAGCGTCAACCCTCAAACTATTAAAACACAAAAAAAAAATAAGTTTGTCTAAATCGAAAAATAAAAAACATTCTGCTATGAATAAAACTATAGCGTCAACCCTCAAACTATTAAAACACAAAAAAAAAAATAAGTTTGTCTAAATCGAAAAATAAAAAACATTCTGCTATGAATAAAACTATAGCGTCAACCCTCAAACTATTAAAACACAAAAAAAAAAATAAGTTTGTCTAAATCGAAAAATAAAAAACATTCTGCTATGAATAAAACTATAGCGTCAACCCTCAAACTATTAAAACACAAAAAAAAAAATAAGTTTGTCTAAACCGAATAATCAAAACCATATTCTGCCTGAAATTAATAAAACTACAGCGTCAACCCTCAACTGCATACGAGCGTCATGGCAGGCGTTCCGATTTACGTGTCGTGCCGAAATTCGGACGTGGCCGCACCAGTCTTCGCGAGATAAAATCCATCTTGCCGCGATGCGTTTCCCATACATAATGCTCGGCGCAGACTGTGTTTTAAATATGTATATTTTTTAATGTTTCTTATCGCACAGCTTGGAGCCATTCCAGCTTTCGTGGCTGCTGTGAAACGACGTGCGGTTTATAAAAAATATAAATTGCATATGAAAATATACGCATTGCCCCTCTCCATTGTGGATTTCGAAGTCATAAGCCTTTTTAATTTTACTTCTTGTCTTATTTTGCTTATATTCTAAATGCGAATGTTTGCCAAAATTTTTTGACGTTTGGATGTTTGTGTGATGTTAATGCAGAAACGGCTGATCAGAATTTGATGAAATTTGGTATACAGGTAAACCATATCCTGGATTAACCCACAGACTAATTTTATTTCGGAAATTTCCTGTAATGGACTATAATAGATTTTTGAAATAGATGGTGTTAGATGTCGTACGGGTGGCGCTATGAATCGCTACAGTATTTTAGGGATTTTGTAAAAAGGATAGGCTTTCCACGTAGACGAAGACACGAACAACACCTAGTATTAACAGAAATGTCTATCAATTACAATTTAAACCATTCATGGTCTATGTAACATACAATCATAATAACAATTTGTACACTCAAACACGTGTCTACCCCGGTACCAAGTCGTGAAGATACGTCGGACAATTTGTCCCCGCATTATTAGCCCACGCAAACGACATCGCTTGCAAAAGCTAGTTTAGCAACACCTCTTAACCATTCCGACAGCATTCATGCCTTATTTACGAGGAAAATCACCGGTAATATGAATAAAATAATCGAACCGCGGGTATCGGGTATCGCATATTGTCCTACTAAAAGGTATAAAATGGGTATAAAATACCCGGTGAGTGACCATTATCTTCGTAAATCTATAGTCATAAAAACCGTTACAAGTTTTCTAAAGTAAGTCATTTGAATTATTGTTGAGATTACGCAAACTCATTTACATTTCTGCCATGGAAATTTGAAATCAAATAAACGTTTGATGAATCCTTTAAAGAATATTTTAATTTGCAACGCAAATAAAATGCACAAAAGTTTAAAGAAAAATGCCTTTTTATAGGCATTAAAATCTTTTCAAAAACTTCGTAGACGCACAAAGCTTCGACTGAATAAAAACAATTGTGTTTTAACTTTTAATTAAACTCACTATCAACTTTTAATGAAATCATCAACGTAGTTTTAAAAATATTTACGACAAACTTCGGAATGTTGAAATTACTAATCACTACTTAGTATAAAACAAAGTCGCTTTCTCTGTCCCTATGTATGCTTAAATCTTTAAAACTACGCAACAGATTTTGATGCGTTTTTTTTTAATAGATAGAGTGATTCAATAGGAAGGTTTATATGTATAATAATAACCTCTATTAAATAGTGGAGAAATACTGTTATATTGTTATGTTATACCCGTGCGAAGCCAGAGCGGGCCGCTATGTTTTTATATACAACGTTCACAGTTTTTCTGTAGTGTATTTAGTATCAGCATTGCACCCGTGTGAAGCCGGGGCGGGTCGCTAGTTTATACAAAAGTACAAATCAATGTACACGAAGGCGCATAATCAAGAACCATAAGTAACGTGTTATTATCACAACGTCTCATCATGAGGTGATTTCGTCGGCCAATTTCGCATAATACAAAATTTCGACCACACATGAACGCATCGACATACCCATTTTGATCATTCGAGAATTTAATAAACTTCCATCTAAACTTTTATGGTTGAACATTTGAAATTGTGTTTTACATTTGAATATTACACGTGTGGTGGAAAAAATGTTTTGATTGCAGAAGTTTCCTTCGGATAATATTTCGATTGAATTCTTATAATCCTTGTTTATTATTTCCCGTGTCCATGGTTAAAAGCTATTTAAAGTGTTGTTTTATTTTATGTTATGTATATATGTGAGGTCGAAAATATATTATGCGACAAAAAAATAGCGTCAGTCATATATTTTGCATTGATATGTTTCGATCACAAAAAAAAAACAGATATTAATACGTATTAATATCTTTCTTATCAAACTGACACGAACTTGACAGCAAAAACCGTACATCCATATTCCACGAACTAGTATAATGACACGCAGATATTCAACGCTCTAAAACCCAAAAAAAAATCACGTCGCATCAAATTAGACACCAAATGATCGTATTAAAACCCTAACGTATCAAAAATGTATGAATTATCATACAAAAGGCATCTGCCACATGACGCGTGCGTGAGCTAAATGTTAATCTGTAATGCTATGAGAATATTAATAACCATGTATGGAAAATATTAAAAAAATACTTCACCGTGCGTTGACATAACTGTAAAAAGTGTCATCTTAATTCATACACGAATCGTGTCATGCATTTTGTTGTTTAAAGTTATAGCTTAAGGTCCATTTTTCATACATTTTGTTTCACCTTTAATCTGGGTAACTAAACAAGTATTGACAAGTAAAGAATTTAAATTCACGTCTAGTTAGTGATTAGTTCTCGCAGTTGAAAGAAAAACGTAAAAATAATTAATATGCATGGATATTTCGGCCTTTAAAATTTCGTCGTATTAAATTTTATATATCTTATATATGACTTATTTCGGATGTTTTATTTTCGGAATCGGATCAAAAATTAAGATTGAGGGTGAAAACTGAGGTAGACAACAAACATCTCTCGTTCTTACGACTGCCACAGAACATCTTCCAGTTAGTATGGGACTGGTAGTTGTGACTTATTGCTATTTATATTCTCGCAAAACTCATTCATCATTAACATCAGAGTACTTTTTGTTCGCGTCGTGTTTTGACATCAGACGACATGTTTAAGACGTATACATCTGCATACACGGAACATTAACGATTGCATTTCGTACATAACTTTACGGTTGTCATGTTTATTACTTAGTACATGCATGCTTCATAATATACTGAACGTAATATAAAAGTGTGTTTTTTGTCTGTTTTGTCTTAATTCATTCGCATTGAGACAATTCTCACCATTATGACACTTAATTATAAATATAATTATTGCATACGTAACAGAACCATAAAATGGTATTAAAATCGAAAAAGTTTACACGATAAACAACATCGATTAAAAACCAATCGCGCGATAAACTTTCCCAATAATCGGAATGGCCAGTTTGAAAATATTTAAAAAAAGAACAAACAAAAAATTACGTAAAATCGTCACGCCGTTCGGAACGACTTCCTTTAATCATTAAAAACTGTTATTATAAACGCTACATTAATACCGTTAATAGCAGAACACTCGTTAACGTTGTAACAGCTAATTATTTTTGTACTAAATTCCAAAATATAACAGCTGTCGAGATTTTTATCGCTACTTTTGAGCGTTTCGCTTTTATCGCGACGCTTTTAACTGACGACGTTTCAAAGATTCTTTGATATTCTGTGCACAGCAGAGACATAGACTTGTTTCCATGGTAATTATTTTACGTGCGAGTTATATTTTAAAGTTTCGACAAGGGAATAAAATGTAAAATTTAAAAAGTTTAAAAACCAATGCGTTTCATATATATTATATTTCAAAGATAACTTAAGTCATTGCATTGCGTATTCGAGAGTAATCTCCATTATTTAGGGGTGATAATTAAATCATGATAAAGTTCATCAAATCGATTACATCCTGGCTGAATATAAATATTGTCAACCAATTAAACTATTCTCATGTAATTATGCTACCAACCTCCAGGCCTTCTATTTTTAAGTATTTTTTTTTGTGATATTTTTTTCCATTAAATCTACTTTAAGTTAACCCTTCGCGCTTTCTAGATACAAAATTATCAACCATGCCTTTTTTTACTGGTATATGAAATTAGCGACCCGCATGAGGTCCGTCTGCCGTCTGATCGTACAATGGCACATAAATTACCTTATCACCGTCGCGTGCGTAGAGGCGAAGTCACCTTCAAATACCATGGGGTTAAGTGGATCCCTTGTAATCATTTAACATCAGTAGAAAATTATAATATGAAAAATAGTGATAAAATCCAATAAAATAGTTTTAGTCAAAGTAACCATTTAATTATATAAAACAAGTTACAGATTCTATAATAAATGTAACAGGCCGATATCTGTACATAATAAATATGAAGAAAAACTAATATGAGTGATCTTTATAAGAGCAAAAGCCAAATTAAGTTTTTAGAATTTTTGTCTGTCTGTATATTGGTAAACGCATCACGCAAAAACAACAGCTACCATTTTCAGATTCACCGGCCTTTTGCTAGAGGTCTAACTTAAAATATAGGCTCAATTTTCTTGAGAAAATATAAAGCGGGCCTTTAGTTATTCTAATCTATATATTACTTCATGAAGAAAAACTGAACCCCTTTTTCAGCACATTGCGTGCGCGAAGGAGTATGAGATTTTTCATAATAAAAGTTCATATAAAAGAGTGCAGAAAAAAAATGTTATAATTATATTAAATTCGAAATTCGAATCGATAACTAGTTTCAAATAAATTCGTAATTCAAAACTCACAACCGCCATCTTATTTGCAAAAGAACAAATCAGAACAAATAACCATAATCCAATAATACACCTATGGGAGGCATTAAACGGGGTTCATTATTACGGAAATAGATGGACCTATTTAGTTGTTAAAACAGTTGCATCCAATATAAATGTGTGACATAAATTACCTATACGAGTTTCCTTACTATAACTGAAGGTGGTTGTTCCACTGAGACTATAAATATTCCACAGTACCTTATTAATGGACGAAATACACAAGAATTATAGAGAAATTGTATATACAAAACAGTTGTAGAGAGTGGATTAACTTTTTTTTTTAATAAGACTAATTGAACTAGCAAATGGATCGCTTTGAGAAGTTGCAGTTACTTTGGCAATCTTTATGAAATAGAACTAGAAATTCGGGTAAATTTCTGGTTCTCATCTGACTAATATGAAATATTATAGTTCTTTTTTAAATAGTGTCATATATATCATAACTTCAACATATAAATTTAAATGTATAGGTTAAATTGTACCTACTTCTTCCTGAAGAATAAAACTCTAATATAACTTATTCAATTGGGTCGCACATTGTTAACGCATTTAACCCCAATCGCTATAGCTACGCACTTCCAGTGGAGTGCGAGCATCAACCTTTCAGCTTTTATAGCCAACATAAATAATGCCGTGCACTAAATCGATCCTCCTCTAATTGCGGACAGATGTCGCTGTACGAAAAATATTGTTACCGCCATTCGGAGTTTCTTCCTCATATGGACGGCTATGATGGAGTTATAAATTTTTATGGTTATCCACGAGTTTGATTTATCTTTTGTTATGCTTTGTGTGTTTTATGGACACGTGATATTATTTGTGATATGTTTATGCCACGGAGATGTTTTGAACGGTTAAGTTATACGTAGAAGTGTTTTGGGAATGTTGTGGTGTCGTAAATTGTGACAGTCTGTTCTTCGTTCTTTATGTCGTGTTTGGATAGCTGTACGCCGTTAGATACGACATAAAAGGTATAAACATTTAATATAGATAATAAAAAACAATTATAATACAGAGAGGTAGATTGTGCATGCAGAGCTTCTAAATTCAAAATGTAAGCGAGTATTGCTATAAAACAGGTTATTCTCTGCCATAGGTGAAAAACAACCTAATGATTTCTAATGTTTACGCGAATGTTAGATATTGATATAAACCATTTTTTCGGATTTTATCGCGGTTTATTTTATTATAATTTTCTCCTGACCTCTACAAAATTATGTTTAATTGTAAAATGTGGGTAAATATTACATCTTTGACTTTTCAGACGACTAACACCTAAGTCCTCTCCTTGATCATTAAGGCTGCAAAGTCTTCGTAACGTCAGGAGAAAATAATAACATAAAAAACCGCGTTAAAATTCGAAAAATAGTTTTATTTCAACAAGTAACCTAACAAAAAAATTTAATTCGTTTTTTGTAACCCTGAATGGAATATACCTTCAAAGGATGTTCTAAACTCCTAAAAACACTGCGTAGGTTGGAACAAAATCTAATGCATTGTACATCACGTCCGTTGTAAAGAAATTACTTCACATGTGAGTCAATGGTCTCGCAATTGCGGATGTGCAGGATGAGGCGAAATGGGCGCGAGTTAGCGGTCAGATGACAGTACTACTACTTCATATAATTGGACGATGTATAAAGATTTTTGATAGTGTTTTTAAACGGAAGAATACAACATATAACTTATAAGTTATACGATTGTTCTGTTTGAAATTTTATGCTAACTTCCATAAACTTTCATTAGCGTGGTAAAATTAAAAAAAATAAATTATGCCCTCTTTATTGATTAATTTATTTATGTCTTGATAAAATTAAAGAAGTTTATTAACTTATTAAATAAAGTGCAATTGTATTTCATTGCTGGACAAAGCATTTCGAGGGTACTACTGATAAGATATCTTTCTATTTAAAAATCAAACAGAAAATAAATAGTTATAAATTTTAATACCATATTATAGGTAAGGCGTGGATTGTATGCCTTTTTGGCTACAAAGTAACGCCCGTATTCATAAACGTTTTTTATCTAAGAACGGAGCATTGCTGTGATAAGAAGTCTGTTTCTCAGTGCTGACGGCATGGCAGCCTTCGCAGTGCGTAGACACAGGGCCGTTGTGATTGGCTAATATTGAGATACAACTTGAATCTAATTGGTTGTCAGATAAACAAAGCTGAGAAACCGACTTGTTATCACAGCAATGCTCCGTTCTTAGATAAAAAAACGTCTATGAATAAGGGGTTAAGTGTATATCATACACCAAAAGTTTATTAGTTAAAACTTAACTCGTTAAAATGTTTCCACGAACTATCAGTAGTTGACAATGTAATCAGCTTTCGATAATCACCCTAATTTCGCATGACATCACACTCCGGGCACAGTTCAATAGTTCCGACAATATATTACAATGATACGCGAAGTTCGTGATATCGATTTGTTAGGTCAATCAATTTCTAAGTAAACATTTTATGGCTTCACATCATCATCTGTTTCCTTTTATTATAATATATTTCTCATGCCCCCCATTTCATTGTGGGGTCGATGCAATAAAGTTACGCATAATATCAATAATGTATCAAATAAAAATAGTTTATGGCGGTTTTTAGGACATAAAATTAAAATACAAAAAACCGCGATAAAATGCGAAAACTGATTTTATTTCATCTGATCATAGGATTTAATGTTATGGTTGCATATAATACGAGTTGCAATAATTTTTTATTTGTTATTAATGTGTGATATATTTGTAAATTATCATTGTAAACTCAGTTAGCAATCCTAAATAAATAAATAAACTTGTCCTTAATTCAGGAGAGAAAATAGTCTGAGTGTAAACAATTATATTTCCAATTATCTGCATTTTATTTGTATTTATAGAGATACTAACAAAGGCATTATTTAAGTAAAGAATTATTTTCTTTATTCCCTTAAAACCTATAGTTTTAAGGCTTATATTACCATGAGAATTATCATAACCTACACAGACGCCTTAAGACGTTTTCTGACTCTCAATATTACTTAACCCAATAACTTCCTGCCTGCATCAAGCACAATGCGCACCACCAACTGCGTAATCCAAAATCCCACACGAAATACCCTTTTAAGTACATCAATCAATAACCCATTATTGTAAAAGTACGCATTACAATAGTTTGCGGAGGTGGTGCGGGTCAGACGAGGTGAAACGAGATATCATCTCAAATAATTTATTTCCTCTAATTAGAACAGTTTGACATTAACGATAGCCGGTCAGTTATTGTAAATAGGTTTACTAGGCGGTCTGTACCGTCTAGAATAGTAAATATCGAGAATTGTGTGTCAGTGCAACTTTTTACGTCTGTATCTTCTTTATTTTTTATAACGTACTAGATGACCCACTTTGAATAAAATAGCCTTTGTGAATTTATCGTTCGCTTTAACGGTGAAGGAAAACATCGTGAGGAAACCTGCACATCTGAGAAGTTCTCTATAAGAATTTCGAAAGTGTGTGAAGCCTACCAATCCGCACTAGGCCAGCGTGGTGGACTAAGGCCTAATCCCTCTCAGTAGTAGAGGAGGCCCGTGCTCAGCAGTGGGCGAGTATATAATACAGGGCTGATATTATTAATTATTATTATTACTAGATGACCCGACACATATCCTATCATAATGAAATGGTATTATAAATAAAAAATATTATTCTAGAATACAGTGTTTATTATTGTAATGCTCTATGATATACGCGTTCTATCTGTTCTTAAATATTCTAATGTTCCGCTCAACTTCCTTAATTTTTTCATTAGTAAAAATCTTCTCATGACAATAATGAACACAACAAAAAATTTGCGAAATTGTTCCATTCGTTCACGCGTGATGCGATGATCAAGGGATAAAGAGATAAAAGGCGATATGAACATAGGTTCTTTATTTATTTTGTATTTTTTTTTTTATAAAAACAAAAGATTCGGCGTTCATACACCCCCGAAGAGCGATGACTGGAATCTGATTGATGATTCTGAAGAATGGCAATAGTAAACAGCTAGGGATGATATAAAGTAAACTGTTATGTCTATTGGCTATAAGTATTATAAACGTTATGATTTTTACGTTTTGTAAACAAACATTCGATAATACTTCGATTAGACTAAACAAAAATCTCCCCAACAATTCCATTGTATGATGTTTCTATGACAAACTATGTGACTTAGTCTCTGTTTCCATACAAAAAATCCTTAAACCCCACTAGGATTAAACATGTGAGCCCTACTTCTTAATCAATACGAAATATATTGCAAAAATTTGCGCGGAATTCTAATTATTATATAAAATACAGTGCCCAATATTTATACCCGTTCACTGACTTTAAAAAAAATACTTAAACATTACCCATTTAGATGCAGTAACCTCAAAACCGTAACTAGGACGGTCAGCATAAAAATGTTTTATTGACACGAAGTTTAACCTTCATTAAAATAAATTCGGGACGCGGCGATAATTTGGTAAACACAGTGGCAACATCATTATATATGTTGCACGCACATTTGATGTTTGAAAATATTACTAGTTTTTATTGCTTTAATACCGCAATCCGTGTGTAATGTAGTGAATCATCGACGAAGCTGGTACGACAACGGATAAATAAAAAGATTCGCGTAATGAAAATGTTTCCGTAGCAACTGTTATATTTAATTATTTAGAGAATTACGTAATAATGTTGTTGGCAGGAGCGAATTACTAGAATGAAATAGTTATATTAATATCATCGTTGTATTATATACTGAGACACTTCTGGGCCTATTTATTTTACAATAGGGTAGTTTCTTATGTTCGATTTAGACAATTATTTTGACAAAGATTTTTTGTGAAATCAGAAATAAAATTGGTTTAAAAATAGAATAGCAATTCAAATTTCAAATATTGCAATGAGCGCGTAGTAAGGATACGCGCCAACTCTTTCTTTCACGCACATCGAAATTCTTGATGACGTTGCTAGATACTATTGCGTCTTTCTCGTTTTTGACATTTAACCCTTTTAAAAGGCTTTATACCTTAATTATTTTTACCGGATTTCGATCGTAATTTCTGTTTGATTTTAAATTACATAAATGTTCGATAATCATAATAAAAACTTTGAATAAAATAGCCTTTTGAGAGGGTAGATTTTGGTATGGGTTATTGTTTATAATATGTACTATCGATCAATTCAATCGATTATACCCAAAACGAGTTATTTTGGCAAAAAATCCAATTTATTACTACAATAATTCATATCCATTTTGGCATGGGTTAACCACCAACCAAATTGCATTAGAAACCGTAAGCCTGCACCGTTGTTTTAATCGATTATACCTTGTGCGTGGTTGATTTTATTTGAAGTTTTGAGCGAAACGGCTTTTAAAAACACTCATGTGGCGATCGAATGCAAGCCGCAGCGGATATTTTTCACTGTCGATTGTAGTCATGCGCAGCGAGCATTTGACATAAGTATGTAAAAGTTATTTTTTTTATTAGATTGAGGCTTGCAATACAAGTCACCAGTATCCACAATTATTATTAACAACTTAGGTATTAATTTATTAGTGCAATAAAAAATCGCATATCAAGTCGGTCCATGTAAATTGCCTATTAAACAGAAGTGAATCAACTTTATAAAGCCTTTACTGTTCTGAAGATGAACCACGAATCGATACCAGTTATTAGAATATTACTTTCAAACATAATTAAGAGAGTAATAAAAAAGCGTGGCCGCTAATTAAGTTATGGCCAAGAGAGGTATACAGGTTCGAATAATGAATGATGTAAAATTTACATTGTAATCACGCGTAGGCGCAATTTATTGTACAGTCAGTCACAAAAGCAGCTAATAAAATGGGATAAAACTTGGTAAACAAGTTTATCCCGTGATTATCATATAGCCATTACGACAGTTACAAACAAAAGCGAATAAAATATCACAATATAATAGTGGCGAAGGATGAAACTTTCCAAAAGGAAACACAAACATATAAGTACTATAATATGAATTAATGCGGTCTGCAAATCGTTTAACGATAATTAGACTTTACATAAATTACGAAAGGGAAGCCGGCAGGAATCGAGTTATACGGACCCTTCGCCATGCAAAGCCTATCCTAATATTTAACGTAAACATAAACTATTGCAAGTTACTTTATGATAAAAATATACAGTAGAGTTATAAACCTACCGCTTAAAGTGAAATTACCTAGGTTTGTATAATAAATGTCTGCAAAATATATACACACGTATGAAAAAAATATTAACTTTACAGAGAAAGTAGACTGTTTTTAATATTTGATGTATCTACATAACGGATTAATTCAATTCACAATATGAAACAAGGTTTGAATATACGGTAATGCAACATCCGGTGAGTACAGTGAAAGGCAATAATAGATAACTAAATAGATCGAAGCAGAGCAGTATGTAATACAAGAATGGTTTATACATCTTGCCAGTGGCGGAAGGTATGTATAAGCGGATTTCTATCGGCTTCCCTATCGTAATAATATATAAGAAAACTATTAAAATAAATGATATTATTAGCTAAAAAATAATGAATATTTATAGCAATTAGTGGCCTAAAATCGAATTATAACTAGGATTAACATCTACATTTTTGTCGGCTTCTCTTATGGAAAACTTCACCCTTCGCCACAGCATCCTGTCATATTTTGTAAACGCTCGACCCTATATCTTAGGACGTATTCAAAAATGCTTTAAATAGGCAATGTTGAATTGTGAAGCTTAGGCGGTAATTGGATAGATTAATTAATATTCCATTGATAAATTAATTTGTGGTTTGAAGATGCGTAATTGGATAACACAAATTAGGTTTCAGTTTAATATCTTCATAGATAGGATTGTTTAAAATATTTTTTGTTGTTTATCTTAAAACTCAAATAATACAGTTTTTTTTAGTTTTTATCAACAGTTTAACGAGTTATCGGTAGTAAAATACCTTAAAAGTCTATATTTAAAGTAATTTTCCAAAAGAGACCATTTACAATTTAATCACGTACATAATTATCAAATTGGAGTAAGTATCGAAATAATTTTATTACGTTTTGTTTGGTACAAGTTGTTTGAGCCGGACGGGTGTCAGTGTGGCGCCGTAAGCCACCTGACGTGATAAGCCTGTCGGCAACTATCAAGTACCTATATAAATAATTGCCGACGAATTATCATGATTATTTGTTTACAAGAAAACAATTAGTCATGTTAACGAATGTTCGTTGTGATTTAATTAGATTTTGCCTTTTGTATAAAATCAACTTACATCACACAGCCCTACATGAAGCCGACAATTATTAAGGGTCGCGACGCCTACATAAGATCAGTTTAATCTATTTACTCTGGCAGGAAAAATAAAAAAGAAAATGACTATGACAGCTGACTAGTTTATACACAGGGTGTTTCCAAAACGCTATCACACAAACGTTTTCTGACAATATGAAGCATACACGAAATACGAGTGAATCTGTTATGGTACCGTGTTAAGTTCATCTTTAGAAGTTATATCAAATAACTCGAAATTACTTAGTATAAAGTCTACAAATTCACGCATCATTTCCTACGCCTCTCTAAGCTAAAAAAAAACATATCTAAATTAAAGCGTTACAAAAACCCATTCGCACCTTTAACTAAACCTGTCACCGCAGCATTCACACGGATAGAGAAACATTTTTAAAAAGAACACGCGTAATTTGACGGCGCGTCATTACCATCCGTCTGCGGGCGCGTTGACAAATCGATTTTGGCAGTGCGATCATTACAAATATGATTCACATGTCGCCGGACACCGCGACGATCCGGTTCGCGCCGGCGGAAATTAACATTTTTCCACCGGTTCCGGACCGGACCGGTTTGTTTCGTGTTGCAGTTCATTGGAAACGAGGAATATTAGATGGTCATTTACGTTTTTGTGAAGAGCCACGTCGCGCAGCACGAGCCATTGTTTATGGTTTATTCATTGTCCGTTTTAAAATGCAGCCTTAAACCGGATTGGGTCATTGTCTGATCGGTGTATGGGTTTGATTATTAACAGACAAAGAAAGGGGAGGTCTGTCAAAAAGCTGTCAGGTGAGTAGCATTCCCTCGAATAAATTATAATCGAATCATCACCAATCCATGGCAAATAAGACAGATATCGGGCTCTTTTTAGAACGCTACCGAGATAAATATATCACACTAGCATATATCTATATTAATATGTATATAAAGCTGAAGAGTTAATTTGGTTCTTTGAATGCGCTGATCTCAGGAACAAATAAACCGATTTTTTCACTAATAAGAAACTACACTACTCCGGAGTTCTATAGGCTACTTTTATCCCAGAAAAAAAACACGGACGAGCTGCAAGCAAAACCTAGACATATATTATAAAATAAAATATATGTCGCAACAGACGTAAATATGATTACTAAAAATATATCTCCATTACGAATCCGTGTACGTCCTACATAAACAGTAAACAAATTTTACTTTTCTTGACCAACATTCCGAGACTGGATAATAAACATATTTTTCTGACGTTTCCGGCCAGCGAGCTGGTGTAGTTTGCTTGGCGCTGACAATAATTTCGCACCTCGCCATTAGGTAACATGTTGGTTATTCCAGACTATCTGCAAAAGGAATGCGGCCCGAACTTGTATGGAAATTTGCCAATCTCGCCGGAGATTAAATTCTTTACCTGTTCGGTTTAGGCGTACTTAAAAGTTTTGAAGCACACCTGTTTTAATGTCACGTACTTATAAAGAATAGTTCGCCAAAATCGGTTAATATTTGTAAAAGAAATCTATACTAATATATAAAGCTAAAGAGTTTGTGTGATTAAACCGAGGGAGCTACATTACTCTCTAGGCCACTTTTTACCCCAGGAAAATAAAAAAAAATACTTTGAGCCGCGAGCAAATGCTAGTTTAACATAATATAGACGTTCATCAATTCCAATATTTATACGTTCGATCAAACTAACAACTTCTAAATCGAAAGGTACAGACTGACGATTTAATTCCATTTGGTTTTCAATTTACAAAGAAAATGAAAGCGAGCATTTATTTTCACTATCGCACAATTCAATAGAAAGCGCAATCATACGAAGTCACAATATGAAATCGAAATGTCCAACAAAGAACACATTCCGGCGAAATTAAAAAAGTAAAAAATATATATTTCAACATTGACCGTTGCTAAAGCCGTGAAAAGGGAGGCGCGGAGATATGCGCCATTCTGAGGGACGCTTTTGACGGGTAACCTAGAGAAAAATTACACGAGCCCAGGCCTTTGAATGGTCGCCAGTTTCATTTCGACTAAATTAACTTTCGGATGATACGGACCGACAGCCGGCCACTCAAACTCTGTTACTATTTGAACTCATGTGGTTTTCATTGAAGTGGAGATTGCCTTACCAGTTATTAGGCCAAACGAGGGTACAGTACTTGAAACGTAATGAAATTTCAGATGACAAATGCAGATTACATTTTCCTTTGTAAAGATAAAGTAGATTATTATAGTAAATCACAAAATATGAAAGAAGTACGATTTATGCACTTCTGAAAACTTAGACTATGTGATGTGTGAGAAGAGGTGTCTGTTAATTTTATTGATTAATATTGCATGAATAAGTTAACACAAGCGCCATTTTATGTAACAAATGTATTTGCATGCTCAACGGAATATCTACTAAAGTATAAAGTAAAAAAATCTTCCCATTTCCGAATCCGAAATGAAATTTCTTTCAAAACAAATTCGGGCTCGAAGACCGCTACATTTCGAATTCCTCTAATACTTGCACTACATAAAACAGAAAAGCTACCGGAGTCGGACTAGTATTATTAGAAGCAGCAATTTATTTCGACGAAATAATTCAATAGACGAAAGGATAATTCTTGGAGCGTTGCCGTCTCTCATTCCGACGTAATTCGTGCAACATTACGGGGAATGTCACGGTGAATGGAACGTTGGGCCCGCAATAAGATTTTAAATGTGATATTCCGTGCAAATGAACTCCACATTGGCATTGTTAAGATTTATGCTTTATTTTGTATGGGCTTTGTATAATTAAGTCCGTTTGCTTTTATGTTACATGCGTTAAAATTACGGAAGCTTGAATACTAATGTTATTGCATTCAACCATGTTAACCTACAAATATAAAAAAAACTTGATATTTGCAAGATGAATATTGCTGACATATTTGTTTTACAAATCCGTAATGTAACAGATAAGAACATCAATATTTCGACACGCAAATAATATATCAATTGGACGTCAAGTAATACCTGAATATACGATTTTTATATTTGGACCGGTTTTACGATGTACTGATAACCTAAAATAAATATTGAATTCGTGTAGAGATAGCCGTTGGTGAAATCATTCAACTCTTTGCTTACATTACAGACGTGTGAATCTGATAAATGATAAGAAATGTACTTATTGACATGTGCGATTTATTCAACGGGTTTCGTTTTGGCAGGGAAATGAACGGTTTGAGGTTATTTTTTACTGTTGTTAATTCAAAATATGTAATATAATTTTCTGTCATAGGGCAATGCGAATATGTTTCGGAATGTATAACTTCGCGTACTTATATAATTACATATAATTGACCGCCCGTTAATACTTATATCTTAATAATTTAACTATTCCTATAAACAAAGTAATTTCCAAATCAATATCAATATTTGCCTGTACAAATCTCACTTTTCAACTATCAAATTGTTTCAAAACGTGCCTATACGAAATGTAATTTCCAACTGTCAGCGGGTTTGGTTTAATTATTCCGCCCACGCTTCGCACCGCGGTACAAGCGAACTCCAATGACATTTCCGCTATGATTTTTATTTCCCAGATCGGACAGGTAACGGGTTCGTTTTGCAAAATGGTT
>NW_023592647.1:0-2882 GCF_014839805.1 Manduca sexta | reverse complement strand
GGTCTCTGTTCATGACATCCATCATTATATAGCAATTTACGTACTGTTGGCTATAGCAACTATCATCGGAGCGATTTTAGCGTGGAGACATGCACGTCAACGATGGCATGTGCCGTCGCAAGACGTCTCCCTCGATCCTCGGTGTCGGGGCCCAGAGGCTCAGTCAGACCGAGACTACAAGCCACGGAAATAGTGCAAGTGAAAATGTGAAGTGCGTATCAATCAGTGCTGATCAGTGTCCGTGTGAGACTGGTATATAGAAATGAAGTTGCTTGTAAGCAAGATCGAGGTACTGTGCCCGATCGTCGTCAAACAGTGTTTACTATTAGAGTGTTTAGAATATAAAATAGAGACACTAATTTCCTATGATTTATAAGTTAAAATGCCCTTCACCTTGTCGCATCCTCATTATTATTATAAGTTATAATTATTATTATGTAATACTATAATTGCAATCTCCCGAGGGATGTATGTACGCTAACGCCCTACATTTTATTTTGTCAGCATTTTGTGCATCGCGCGTGTATTTAGCCATTTTATGTAATTAGTACGCATTCACCATGCCACCGCGTCGCGTGTACTAAAGCAGCATTTTGTATTGATTTATTATATCTTAACCAGTGTCAATTCATCCTTATCATCAGCGGGTATCATTAAATATAAAATATCATAACAAACTAAATCTTTATTAAAATCTACACCACACACTTGTGCACCATAATATCTCTTACGTACTTAGGTGATCTCCGTTGAAATTGGCCGCCGTAGCTGAAATTCGGCTGGGAAGGAATCAAATCAAAAATGAAATCCTGCCTACAACCATGATGCATAGTAATTATACAAGTTACCATGTCGTTCAAAATAAAGCTTTATAATATTAGTAACAAAATACATTAAATGCACTCGATCAGTTACATACAATGCCCTACCAAAATATAGTTCTAATATATTTCTTTGCAAGAATCATATTAACGTTGCAGATACCACAAAATAAGAAAGAAACGATAAAATTCTAGCGATACAGCGCCTTGTTTTCTTCGCTGCCGTGATATATATCAGTGAAGGCATAAATTACTCGGCCCTTATACAGGGATGTACTCATGCTTTACTACTGTGGTCTAAAATAAACTTTATACTATCAGAACCATTGACATATATTCTACCGTACTTATATATCGATGATTAGAACATTTTGTACCGTAGAAAATATTACATGGCATTGACAGATTTCCTTAAGATTTGACGTTTAAATTAGAAAATATATTATGAAAAAAATAAAATGTGACATTTACCTTTTATTTCTTCGCAAGAACAATATATTTTTTTGTTATTGAGGTACCTACTATAATGCTTTGTTAAATGCCAAAAAAAATAAGGTATTCTGTTATTTTTTATCAAAATTATACAAATAATTTCTCGAGTATCCTTTTATACGGGACCAACCCTACCCTCGTCGCCTGAATACTCACCTGCTCACACAATTTATAAATAAAACAAATAAAACAGCAATTTTATCGTTGTAATGCAAAATAAATGACATCATTCCTGATTTGTTATTTCAGCCCTCGTAGAATAGCGAAACGAGAATTCTGTTGCATTGTATCGTGAAATATTGCTTTTATAAATAAGGTTTAAATTTTAACCGATGATTGCAATTTGATTGTACATTTTTTGCTTTTTTGGTTGTAAAGGGGGCGTTAGAATTGTTTGTAAGAAACTTATTTCCGAGAAATCTCTTGAGAATCGTAGATTTTAGAGAAAAGATGTTAGATTGTTAGTCTTGCGGTCGTCATCGATTTCGCAAATAATTAAGCAAGTAAGGGCAGAAAAAGAGAAATATAGTCACACAAATACTTTCACACTATTGCATTAATAAATAAATTATTGTGAAATGTTGGGAATAATCAAGCTCCAAATAACAATTAGTTCCCAGTGCGTGACAATCACAAGGTTCATCTCCCTTCATCGTATTTGTCCGTAATGAAACCCTTCATAATTACCGCTAAATAAGAATGTCCCGCTATGTACTTTCCCGGGATAAAAATTAGCCTCTGTCCTTCTCAAGGTGCCGAACTATCTCCATGCCAAATTACATCGAAAATTAGGTTGTTTTTCGATTTAACGCGTTCAGATAGACCATTGATTCTCGAAGGTTCAGGTGGACCCTCAGGGGTCCACGGGAGACTTTTTGGTGATCTACGTTGGCGTGACCAAAAAATGAGTGTCTACAATTCGTAAGCGGGGGTCCACGAAAATTTATTTGGTTGGATAGTAAAGTATTAAAATGGCTTGACGTCACCTATCAAGGAAGATAGACAATATTGATAGGGGTTGTAAGAGCTACGGTAACCCAACACAACCTCTAAATACCTTGTGATTGTTGAGTTGTAATGCACATTATCTGCGAAACTTAAAAAATACGGTCCATCGGAACTAGCAAACTTTTTAAAGGGTTCTATGAGACAAAAAAAAATGGGAACCTCTGAGATAATTACGGACAGACATAGACGCGGAGGGGTGGGAGCTAAGTTGTATAATATGTTAGGATAAATTATATGTTCAGATTAAAAATCTTTAGCTCATTATAAATGTAGAGCGGCGATAGCCTAGTTGGTTGTGGAACGGACTGCCGAGACCAATGTCCGCAGGTTCAAATCCCAAGGGCACACACCTCTGATTTTTCAAAAAAATTATGTGTGTATTCTTTGTAAATTATCGCTTGCTTTAACGGTGAAGGAAAACATCGTGAGGAAACCTGCATACCTGAGAAGTTTTCTATAGGAATTTCGAGGGTGTGTGAAGTCTACCAATCCGCACTAGGCCAGCGTGGTGGACTAAGGCCTAATCCCTCTCAGTAGTAGAAGAGGCCTGTGCTCAGCAGT
>NW_023592646.1:0-3899 GCF_014839805.1 Manduca sexta | reverse complement strand
AATTCAAAAAAATTTCGATTCTTTAGTATTTCTCTATTTCTTATTACTGTTCTTTCAATGTAGATTTAACGGATTCTGATATCTTATCTTATAGATGCATTATTTATCATCATTCCCGAGCATGCTATGGGTATCGGAATCGCTCTTCGAAATTTAAACTAAATATGACTACAAATGATCAAGCAACAGTATTAAAATAGTTAATACTAATGATTTCTTATGTTTAAGCAATTGTTAGACATTAAGATTAAACTATTACCGCGATAAAGTTCGAAAAATTGTTTATGTTAATAGGTAATACTCAGATAATGTTGCTACTTCCCAGTAGGACAAAGTCCTAAAACGAAACAATCATTGTTATCATTTCTGCCATTTTCAAAGGTTACCATCGCGTACCAAAAATAAAAAAGGCCTGAAAATTATAAAGAATTCAATTTTGCGGGCGTGGCGTGTAAAATTGAAAATTGTGTGGATCGCAACAACGTCTATGTCTGTTTTGTACGGTGTGCAAAACAATTCGTGTTTTAATGAGAAATTTTAATTTTGGTATTTCTTTTTCATAACGTTAAAGGTATATGTTACCTAATAGTAATTGTGATAGTAATATAATATAGGATCATATTACAAATTATATATAAAAATGCGATAATTTGTACAGGTTTGAAAGATTCTAAGAAATTAAAGCTGAAACCATTGAACGGATTTAAATGATGCTTAGCATATAGATAGAGCAATTAATCTTGGACTCACATGTAGGCGAGCAAGAACTATTAAGTGTAAAATATTAAATCTGTTTTTTTTTTTAACATTTGTTTAAAAATAGAAAAAGCCGGTTTTTAGATAAATTTTAATATGAAGAAAAAATATGTTGGATTTTTTTTACTAATTACGAAAAGGGATTAACTTAATGTATAAATAATTAAAAGCGTCTTTTTAATGCTGGCAGGACATACGACCGCATGTTTGAGTGTACTTTCAATGGCATTCATCAAAATGTCACCAGCAGGTGCAACGCAAACCACGCCCAGCGCGTGAAGCGAAACCGTTTTAATGACACGAAATTACATGTATGCTGTTCAAACATGCGTTAAATGTTAGCTCTTATGTATTGGAAGTAATAGCATTTCGGGATTTGGTTTATATACAATTTGTAGTCTTCTATTATCCCTATTCCTTTTACTACCTAATATTAATTTACCAATATAAATACGATAATTTATGAAGTTGCTCGGATATGTTTAGAAATCTCTGAACTGACAGACTATTTCCTGCTTTCATTCAGATGTACTATTCAGAGAAAAGTTACATTCGCGCGGAGCGACATTTAGTAAATTATAGTTATTATTCATTAATAGCTTTTGAACGGGCCTCCGACTGCGTAAAAAAGCAACTTTATAGTTCAGGAGTAATGTTGCTTCCTATTAGTGAAAAAAATCGGTTTAGTAGTTCCTGAGATTAGCACGTTTAAACAAACAAACTCTTCAGCTTTATGTATTAGTATGGATTTTGTTAAGGTGTAGAGCTGACTTGTCTGCACCACGAGTGACACCGGAGTGATATCTATACTAAAAAAAACGAGTGTCAGTTTTACCTATGAGCATCATTCAGTCGTGAGACAGCCAAGAGTATAAAATCTATACTCGAAAATATATAATTATTTTGTAACAATAATTACTTGCTTGTCGTTGCTGACGGTCCATATTTCCAATTTCATAGTGTAGGCGCTTGAATTCATTATTCATTATTTTGGCACAGAGCATTGTTGCAGCCGAATTGTTAGTTCGATGCTTTCTCAGTATTAAATGAACGTACTTTTGAAAATGTTTTACATTTTAATCAATTCTGATATTTTTATAGCCTTGAGTGATGAAAAATGCATTTTGCTTTCAGCGTATCGGAGGATGAATTTAAATAATTTTGAAGATAATAATGTGTTTCTTTCATATTGAAATTTATTAAAAATATTTTGCCTTTCAGTATTACAATATCATAAAAAGTAATTTTATAAAATCAGATGTTTCTAGAACTATAAATCTAAAGTATCATACCTAATATTGTTAAGGCCCATAGTTAAGTGTGTATGCCTCTTGATGCCAAATTCACATTGAGGTCGATAAGTGCTCGCGGACATCTCCCTTCCTATAATATTAAAACTTACGAGAGATATATTGAATTAGTAGTAAACAACACGGTTTTACTCACGTACTATGTAGTCGAAATTGCCGAGCAGTTTCGACCTATTAAGTAAGTCATCCTCAGGGGCGAGTACTAAGAGGACGTCGCGTCGCGAAGGCTTCTCGATCACGTGAGTAAAACCGTGTTGTTTTCGAGTAATCTCCCTTCGTTCTCCCCTCCGCCCATCCTAAGATGGTTTCTTCTCCTTCCTCAATTCCTCCTTCCAAATCTCCTTCTAATCTTCCTCCAGGATCCTGCACTCGCTAATCTGGGGATTCTAGTATCCCATTCGCGTGTTTGCACCGATGTTGAGTACGGGATGTGTTGCTAAAAAAAAAAAAATGTTATGACATTAAAAAAAATCTTATCTATTAATATATAAAGCTAAAGAGAATGTTTTGTTTGAACGCGTTAATGACTACTCAAACGATTTTAAAACTGTTTTCATTAATAGAAAGCTACATTACTCGTGAGTGCTATAAGCTACTTTTAGTCCCCGGAAAAAAATTATCTCGGAAAACTTTTTCACGCGGATAGAGCTGCAGGCAAAAGCTAGTATATTATAAAAGAAAGTCCTCCACCGAGTGTTGAACTCGACAAACTAAAAACTACGAACGGATTTCAATGATGTATGGAGATAGTTTGAGACCCTGGGTAGGACATAGGCTTCTATCCCCAGAATATTTATAGCGGGACTTATCCCAAAAAGACATTTTCACGCCGGCGGAACCCTGAAAAAGGGTACGAAACATCAAAATACAGAAACCATTGACGTATATTCTATAGACACGAACGTCCATATAATCTATTTGTTAAAATCTGAACTAAAATGGCAACCAAAACGTCACTGTTATAACCCATTTATTCACTTGAACAACAAATAATTTTACTTATTTCACTAATATTTTTTATACACATCCAGGTTTACACTTAGACTCGAGTTCTTATATCATGATCTACACTCCATACACAAACACAAGCTGTCAATATTGACCATACTAAAGTCAGTTTGAATGGATTGCAGTTCAATTCAGTTGAACACGGTGAATGTTCGGAACGCCAAATGTAGTATGTAGTACATATATATATCGAAGAACAGAAGCAGTTTATCGCAATTAACTGTGTCTCTCAATGATATGAAAAGAAAATCTGAGACTCCAACATCGTATCTTACAGTATAGCTGTAGTGAATTATTTAAACTAGATAACGAAACAGCTGTCGTAAAGAAGCTAAAACATCCACGCAATTAAGCCACGATAAAAATGGCCCGGCGAGAAGTAAAATGGTTCCAGTGTATAAATACCATCGAACAAGAGATAAAAAGTAACATTTACTTTTTTCTAGAAAGAGGCTTGAACTGTGTATGAACAAAATCGTACAGAAGGTCTTTTTATAAATGTCACAAGGATTTTACAATTTAAAAAATAATAATTTTAGATTCAGATACAGACAACAGTTTAAATTTTACAGCGAGTTACATTGATAACAAACATTTTATAAATCTTGGGTATTTTATAGATTTCAACCATTTTAAATAATTCACTGTACTCCATTTATTATAATATTTTTGACAGCTCAAATACTATTCCATTCAGCATCAGAATGTTTGCCGGCAACATGACAGCTACATGGCAGTTATGATATATGTGTCACGGAAAAATAACCTTATTATGTAGTATATATTAAGGTTATATTCCCGTGACACACGTACTGTAATGTAGCT
>NW_023592645.1:0-23249 GCF_014839805.1 Manduca sexta | reverse complement strand
AATAGAGAACACACTACGTACTCTTAGAAAGGAAACAAAAATTCGTCAGACTTTCGAAATTTGGTTTTGACTTCGTTTTAATTGTCTCACCTATTATTACATAGCGCAAATATTTCACATGGATCTTGAAAAACCACCATACTTTTGCTAAAAACCAACCTCAAAAATAGGAACCCCTAATTATTACATTTCTATTAAGTCAAAGCCTCAGATTCGAAATTAAATTAGCTACAAACACCAGCAAATTTTGCGCTTTCGTTCTAGACGCTGACTTAGCAGATATAATAATGAAAGCTTTCGACTACTTCGAAAAGGCGACTTGTATTCGCCTGCAGAAGTTACGAGAACGGCCGACTGACAAGGAGTCTTTGAAAAGTGTTGCTTGGCTGTACATCACCAATCCTTCGAATACGGCAGTGTGTTCATAGTAATGAACGTCGAAGAACTAAAGGAGTTCAGGCTAGTATATAACCTAAGGTATAATAAATTAGAGCTGAATACACTAGTTACGAAGTTATAAATGAAACGGATTGAAAGTTTACAGGTGTAGGAAGTCAACCACTAAACAAAAAGAAGTTTTAGAGTTAGTGACTGAGAAATTCACTAAAATCTTGTTGGTTAGTAAATCTACTCTCTCTGGCCATAAAACCTGATATTATCGTCTGTTAGGAACTAATATTTAAAGACAAAATTAATTTTAATCATTTTTGCATCAAACCAAATAATCATTCATTTTAAGTCTAGTTATTTTGTTCCAGATGGTAGTGTTCGGTTATGACTGCATGTCGCTCGGAGACATAGCACACGAGGTGATGCATATCCTGGGCTTCTCTCACGAACATACGCGCTCCGATAGAGACCAGTACGTCACGATAATGTGGGATAACATCAAGCCAGGCTAGTGATGTATATTAATATATATTTTTATTATGGCATGATGACGTAAGTATAAACATAGTAAAATATATTATTTCAAACATATGTCGAAGAACGAAAAATTTTAAAACGTTTTTAACTGTAATGTCTTGGTAGACGTTGAATCAACCCACTTGTCGGATCAACCCACTTTGACTTTTCGTCATGTATACTGTAATCACAATTCAGTATTCAAGGTATATCTGGTTTCCCTCCCTATCCTGTTACCTGCAACACGTTTTACCTTATTCTTTTGACTTATAAACAATACACAGGCCAGTTAATTTTGCAAAATGAAACGACAATTATAGTATTTATAATAATGTTAATAAATAAATCCCTACACTACGTTACCTTAAAGCCTTGACCGAGATCAAAAACTTGCGTAACTCGACCGTCACCATCTGAAAACTTGAAATAAATTAAGGACACGCATAATTTGTATACGATATCGTGCGTTTATGACTCACTTTCGAACGAAAAGTTGTACAAAAGCCCCGTATTCTAGTACATTTTTAACAAATAACATCAACCGATATTTGAGCTCTGATAGGACCAACTATAAACAGCACACAACTTAAGCAGACTACTACGATTTGTTTTTATCTAGGTAAGTTAGCTACATTAATTTATAAAAAACGCCACAACGTGATAACACTAACAAGTTATTTATCGGCTACTTAACCAATGTATTGATGTCTGCACTCCATCTTCACACTAAATGCACGCCCATGCACGGGGACATTTTTCGCGATCCTAGGCACACAGTTATACAGTTATGTGTGTATACTTCATGGTTGCCAATTAACATTGTGGCGTATGGGCTCTCGAACATTTCCTGGCCTTCACCTCCTCCTCCTATCCTAAGAGAGTTCCTTCTCCTTCCCCACATTTCCTTCCCAGCTATCCCTCCCAACTTTCCTCCAGGTCCTTGCTGCTTATCCGGAGGATTCAAGTATCGCATTCGCAGGTTTCCCCCGGTGGCAACTGCAGGGACTAATACTACAAAAAAAAATGTATTGATGTCACTTTTGCAGGTTATAAGAAATATTTCGACCTAAGTCAAGGTGAATACCAGAATATAATAGAAAGTCTTCCATACGACTACACTAGTGTTCTGCACTATCCCCCCAGAGCGTTCTCCAAAAACGGTCAAGTCACTATACATACTGAGGTAATTTCTCTTGACACTAGTTTTTTGCTACATCATCGATTTTATCTTAATTTAAATGGATTTAGATAATGACTAGATAATTGAAAATAGTTTGAAAGTTTTACCTGAAGCAAATGCGAAATAAATATTAAGTTATTCAATCTTATATCCAGCGAACATACGTCTCGTATCACGAATATAATATTATAATAGGTGCAATAAAATCAACACACTGTAACGGCATAAAGTCACTTTTATTTTTACAAACTCGGCACCAAATAAAGCAAATAAACATAAATGTTTAATACTCGTATTTTTCTGACCTTTAAAGCCTGGGGTCAAAATTGGCAGCGCGAAGGCCTCAGCGAAATTGACGTCGAGAAAATCGGTCTAGTATATTCAAATGAATGCGTTAAGAGAAACAAAGAATATCTTTTAAAAAAACCCTAGCGTTGTCAGATCAGACACGCAAGTAAAAAATATTTCACAAGTTGAAATCGAAGACTATTTTAAAGACAGATTGTGGCCATTTGGAATTATAAATTACCAAATAAGAGACAAGATGGAGTTCTGTAAGTTGACTGTGTTTTTAATTTGTTTTTACAATTGAAAGATAATAACAATCTGTGGAAAAATTATAAATACTTTAGGCATAATAAGGTTCTAAATTGTACAGGAGTTACCGATTTGTAGACCTCCTTGAGAGGTATGTAAAGTTTTTGGTCGTAATCAAATTTACTTCCATATATACATAATACATACATAATATCACGCATTTATCCCCGAATGGGTATGCAGAGGCGCAACTAAGGCACCCACTTTTCGCCAAGTATGTTCCGTCCTATGATGTGAGTAAGGGGCGAGCTATCGCCATATCGGGCACAAATTCCAGACTCCGGGCTGATACTGAGCAAAAAAACCCAAATATCACTTTGCCCGACCCGGGATTCGAACCCAGGACCTCAGAGCGCTATTGTACCGGGCATGCAATACAACTACGCCACCGAGGCAGTCAAATTTACTTCCGTTGGATGAAATGTTAACCTTTTAACCAAAATCATAATCTCATAATATTCTATATTAACAGCTGCTGAAGAAAGAGAAAACATAAATGCAGTCATAAGACACATAGAAAAAGAAACGTGCCTAGAATTTAGAGACATTTCCACAGTTAAAGAAGAATCCGATGCAGATATGGAATCGATTAAAGATGAAAACACTGCAAATGATGCAGAGCCCCTTAAAAAGACCGAACCGACTAATTTCATGAAGTTAAAAGAAGTCGTTGATGATTTTAAAGATAATTATAATAATAAATCTAGTACAGAAAATGAAATAATCAAACTTAAAGCAGATTTAAGTGACAGTAATGAAACAGAAACAGTAAATATACAAAGAAGAAATAGTATCGCAAAGAAAAACGTATTACCACTTAAAACACAACAGGTAAAGGAAAAAATACACAACAAACGTAAAATTGGAAAAAAAAGTAAGTGCATCTTGTAGCATTTAATTAGCAATTTAGATTTCATTTTATGGGCTGTTAAAATAAGATACAGATCATATATCTCACTAAATTAATTAATTTATTTACATTTTTAAGTAAATGTAATCTTAATAATTTTCATAATATACTGGGATGCAAATCCATCATGTGATGGAGTAACCACTAAATAGAAAAAACATTCGAACATAACAATCAGTATTAACCTGGTATTAACACAACAGTTATAAAGATATCTTCTAAACTAGTTCTAGACAAGGATAAAATACCAATATATAGATTTTACCCAAGCAGCTACAAATACGAAAACGCAATCAAAGAGAGTGAAACGGAAAACGCCGCTACCATCTCGAAGACACGCCAGTGACATCCTAGTGCTAACTAAATCACATGCACCAGGATGTACTTGCCCGCCTCCTGGGCGTCCTTTTGGGCAGAAGGTATGGTAAATTAACATCACGGAAAAAGTAAGGAAAGTAAATCAACCATAGCCATCATAGATAAATGAATACAAAGGCTTTTTGGAATAAATTTCTTTGGGCGAAAAACTTACTGAAAATGTATTTAAAAGAAGTAGATTTTTTATCCAAATAAGGTCATGTAAGTAATAAGATCTTCCGATGGCTCACACATAAGGTGCAACTAGATGAAACCGACAATCATTAAAGGTTGATCTTAGTTTAATGGGCTTACAGAAAATAAATGGTAAAGCGCTTAAAAGCTACTTAATTATAGCTAGAGTACATTTCTAGAAAGACATACAGTCTTCAAAAGACTTGATAAAAATTAATCGAAGCACGCATTCATGTTACGTCAGTTAAGCTTTCAAAGTTTTATTCAACCATGATTTACATATTTCTATTTTTAGATATTAAAAATCAGCACGGACTGTTTCAATTCAGTGAATGATTTGCTGCATATCTTCGTGCATGTGTTGGGCTTGGATCATCAGCACAACATGCATGATCGTGACTCCTATCTGCATATAGTGTGGAAAAACTTGACTCCAGGCAAGATTACCTTTTATTTATTGCTTACTAACTGCCATAATTGTGTCAACTATCGATGAATAATCATCTCTCGTCGGTCAATATTCTATCTGAACGGCTTAAGGCACTTCGCTTACCACCAGCTACAGTGACATTTCGCGGTGCCTATTAAAAAATATTATCATCGTCATAAAGTACTAATAGCTACCGTTGTTTCGTTTGTTTGCCGAAAATCTGCCGTTTTCTTTTATAATAGGACACAAGTAGCAATACTTATCAGATAGGTAACCCATTAGCACGTTTGCCTACGTCAAAAAAGTCGTTCTTGGTAGGCATACAAATTATCTATTAAGTTAGTTGTAAATATTGTTCATTAATTTATTTTCTTTTGTATCAAAATTCATATTAATTTTTGTTCATCTTAACCGAAAACTAAGATACAATTACTTAAAATTGCGACCGCTAAGATATTAACCAATCTATTGTATTCAAATCCACATAAAATAACATCAGTTCACAAGCATTTTCTCATAGCAAGTAATTACCGAATTTATATTGAATATATTATTGAATTCGATAAGTCGCAAAAAAAAATTAATGTTTTTCTCAAACAGGTCAGTGTCAATTGATTCGCTATAATGGGCAACAATTGCGTAAACAGGCCTTCCAGTAAAACATATTTATAGCCCACTATATATATGTACCTACAATACCCACGATTTTATAATAAATGATCTATATAAACATGTTTAAGTCGTTATGCGCGATGTATGTTGTGCGTAATCGAGAAAAAAAATATTGCAGTATATAATCGTAATTGCATAGACAATATTATATTCTTAATATTTAATATTCCTTTTTTATTTATCTTATAATAATACTCCAGATTTAACAACGTAGTGGAGTCCCATAATAGCCAGTTAAAATATAACTCTTCAACAAGATACACTATCATATTATTAATTCATTTATAAAAACTTCATACTATAGATTCATAATTATTAAGAGCCTTATACAAGAACGCAATTACACAAAACGAAGAATTACAAATAATTTTATAACCAAGCATAATTCATTATTTTAATTTCTACAAACAGATATTAAAGAAGAAATGACAACGAAGCTCCCACCAGCCGCGTCAGTGGGATTTCCGTACGATTACCAAAGCGTCATGCACTACCCATGGCTACAAATCAGAAATGGCGTCACTAACATAATGTATCCCATTTGGGTAAGTATATCTTCCTCAAAGATTTCCAGACCTATTTGTTTGAAGCCTGCATCGAGGGACTTGTTTGGTAGAGCATAGACGTGTATAGTAATTAATGTATTTACTGTAGTTTCGAGGGTTAAAATGTGTGCTCACCTCTCGGTAATCAGTGACAGCTGTACCCTAGTATTGCTAGAGTTTATCGGCAGCAGGATCTGTTTACCATCAGGCTGACCGCTTGCTCGTTGACCTATTTAAGTAATAAAAAAATAACCTGATCGCCTAAATGAGGGTTACATCTAACGAAAATTTTATTTATGAAATTTAAACTCTTTTTTAGAACGATGGATGGGCAATGGGACATTGGCAAGGGCTGAGCTCAATCGACGTTCAGAAACTAAATCTCCTCTATTTCAATCAATGCATCTCCCGAACGCAACAAAGATATAATAATTGATGTGGCAAAACTTTGGGAATAAACCTGTACGAATAAATAGACCGTGAATATAATAAAATTGATTTTTTATTTAATTCTAATAATATAAGTAGTTTGGTATAAACCCTCTACTGGACACGAACCTCCTCTAATGCTGATGAGGCTCAGCCCTTGGTTTACCATGCTGACCGAATCCTTGTGGCAGACTTTTTAAACCTTCAAAACAACAAGTTTTAAAAATGCCTTTTTCCGATAGCCTAGAACGATGAACTATTCATTTATTTTGAGTAATAAGTGGATGACGTGGTTTTAGAATATTTATGATAATAAAGAACTGTCGGGTTAATTAAATTCGCTTAGATCACCTATCGCTAGCAATAATAATACCTAGTTTATTTTACGCTCAGTAACCAACGTAATTGGCTGAAGGACCTCACACAAATAAAGAAAAAAAATATATTTCTATTGCAACTTAATTTTCATACAATGATTTATAACAAAAATCGTCTTACTAAATTTATATTTGAAATGTTGGATTGAACCTACGAATTAAAAATGGATTTATTGTCAAGAAGTTTCATTCAAGTACTAGTCGTACAATAAGTATATATTTCAGGAATGTAATGTAATTAAGATTTTTCATCATCATTAAATTCAGAGCTATTTGACTCGTTCGATGCTGATTGATTTATTTCTTGCATAAGTTTATCTTTCTGAGGACTATCGTGCAGCACGTTCTTACAAGTGTCCAGTATATCCCCAACCTTACGCTTGTTACATTCATGTCCGAAGTACAATCTCAGCTTCATTTTGTCTAGTTGTGATAGGTTTTCTGACGGATTTATCACTAATCCGGGAACCTGTAATGTAATATTTTTAAGCACGGAATGAAAATAATGATAAAAAAGAGAAAAAAATTCAAGTAGATAATGAAAATACATTTATGATAAAAAGAATAATGCTACTAATGTTCCTTCTGATTATAAACGCGAAAGTTTGTGAGGTTGAAAGTATGGATGTATGTTTGTTCCTCTTTCACGAAAAAACTACTGAACGGATTTAGATGAAACTTTACAGTAATATTGGTTATACGTCAGAATAACACATAGGCTACAATTTATTATGATTTTATGTAATTTGGTCATAATATAACGATACATATCAAATAAGTCAGGAAAAAAGTTATAACGGAAAACTCCTCCACGCGGGCGAAGCCGCGAGCAAAAGCTAATAACGTTATAAATCCGAAAATCCTATTTTTATTACAACTTTTTTTATTTTTCCACATAACGTGTATAATTACGCCTGTAGTAGTTAATTTAAAAAAATAACCGTTTCATACAATTATTTTTCCTATTATTTCCTATCACACCTACTCAGCATATGGTATTCCTACACTACGTTTACTAGTAAACAATAAAAACTATCCATGCTTGCTTGCTAACTTTAGCATAACTGACACTTACGCTGTTTTAACCATGCACTTAACCACTGTGATAAGCATTATCTTAAACTGATTTTGAAAATAGAAACACCAGAGTTTCTTGCCCGTTCTACTCTGGTGAGAATTGCTTTCCGAACTGGTGGTAGAGTTAATATTGACGGAATCTAAATAATGTATAACATTTTACATATTCAAATAAATGATTTCATTTAATTTATTTAATTAATTAACGCTTTACTAAGTCCATCGATTATGGGTCGAAATTAGCACACTTCAGTCTATTTGGCCATTATTCCGGCCATTATGCGATTGCATATTTCAGCAAATATTTTTTGTTACAACTTATTGTTTGTTTTCGGAAATTAGTATGTTAAATTGCCGGTAATGTTGTTTATTATCCGGTCTTGCAATATTCGCAATTACAAATACGATTTTCATTACAATTATGATGACAAACACATTATTATACATTTATGTCATATTATAGAATGACCTATAATACAAATTTTAATTAAAAAAAATCGGTTTTATCACGTTTTTTTTGTTATCAATAGGTACAGTACGTTTGTTGTTGTTTTTTTTTTGTTATCAGTAGGCGCGGTACTTCCCCGCCATTTCTTTCTAAACTTTTCCAGAAGTAAATGTCGATGTACATTAGTTCATTCCACTTCACACTTCAAACAGTAACACAAATTACTATTGCAATTAAATAAAACATGACGGCATTAAATTTCCATTTAATCGTAATTTCATTGTTTTTTCTAGTCATGGCCTCTCTTGCTACAAGTAATACGATTACGAATCGCAATACTTATATACCAGAAATATAAGTAAAATAATTGTAAAACCTTCATCAGACTCCATATTCTAATACGCGAACAATTTACTCTATTGTATGGATAAAAGTTATAGATAAAACTAGCAGTGCACGCGGCTACGCCCGCGTGGTAATCAGTGTGTTACAAAGTTTTCCCGCATAAATCCCGACCCACGAGATTTTTACAACCAAGCGACCTTTTCAACAGTAATCATTATATTTCAATTTAAATAAAACCGTAATGTAATAGTAACCTAAACCTTCCTCAAGAATTGCACTATTTTTAGTAAAACCGTATAAAAATCCGTTTAGTAGATTTTGAGAAAATCGATCACATACAGACAGCTTTTAGGGACTTAGTATTATAATATGTATAGATTACCAGAGGTGTGATAGTCGCTCCTCCGTTAACAGTAAACGCGCGGTCATGGAAATGCATGACGCTCATCGGATCGTACTCTACCAAAGTCTTAGTCCGATCTTCATCGAGCTGTATCCGAAATAGAGGTCGATACTCTGCAAAATTTGTACTAAAAGTAACCCTTATATCAAAGTCTTTAGAGTTCCTTGTAAATATTTCCTAATATAGTTGAAAGTAAGTAGGTATTGCAAGTCTAATAGTTGCGAATGTCCACAATACAAAGTGCCTTAAGGCACCGCGCAAACGTTTGAAGTGGGAGTTAAGACAACAACTAAGTCTAAAAGTGGTTTAAAAATTGCGATTTGCGTCTATACAGTCTCTACCGCAACGAGACTCAGAAAATCATCTAAATTAGTGCCTAATTTAACTTAATAGCAAACACATACTTAAAATACTATCCGAGGCAATCGATGCAAAAAATCTGAATTTATACAAAAAACAAAACAACTAACTTGGCTGAATGTTTTGCCACACGATCCTGACGTATTGGTCCCGCTGTGGATGCGACACTTCGTCTTTGAAGCTGAGCGCGTGCATCACCGAATGGAGTACCTCCCGGCGGCTCATGCATTCGAAACCCAAAACTATTTTCTGAGATGACAAATGATGAATTAATTATTATATTTTATATTATTATGTAGGTTTTATGATAAAGCAATATATAATCTCATTCTCTATGTTCGGATTTATCATAGATTCTATTATTTGCTTCTCATTTGTCACCAGAGACTAATCATTTTGAGCATTTAAACCAATCAAATCTGAACACACCTATAAACAAAATTATTAAAAAAAAAAACAGAATATTGTAAAAAAAAAACAGAATTGTTCTTACCAATTCCCCATCCTCGCCAAGTTCCGGCTCATGGACGCACTCTCGCTCATTCAAAGGATTGGTGAAATGTAGCCAAGAGCCATTACTTCTTGTGGGTATACCATCCATGGGCTTAAAGAGGATACAAGACGCACCTTCGATGGTGTTCATAGCCGCGCGAATACGTTTAAATATTATTGGATCTGTATGTGAAGGGATGAAGCATTATTATAAGGAAATATTAAAGGAAAAATATGGCATCATTACGCGTTTCCAACACCAATGAACAGTGAACACTAAGAATTGAAACTTCTGAATGGAGTGGTCTGCAAAAATTTGAGTTATTTCTGCTTTTATGTCACTAAGTACACAAAACTTAGCGGCAAAACTGTTTTTCTCATCGTGCACATTTTTATCAGAGATGGTAATTCCAATTCAATGAAAACAGACGTTATAGATGAAACTGTTTAATCATCGTAATGATTCTCTTCGCTATACCTACCTCGTCCCAGCCTTTCCATTCATTCTATAACCAAAACCATACCTTGGCTCTACAATTAACAAAACACTAGTAGTAATGTAATATAATATATGTGTTCCTACCGTAGGTCTTAGTATCTATGTAATAAGGTATCATTCCTAACTGCCATTTCAATGTAATAGGTTTTGAATTGTACCCAAAAATATCCAAATTCCTTCCACTTATCTTAGGGGTTTCTATATCAACTGAAACTAAATGCAGTTATTATTTAATCAATTGATCCATTAATAATTTGATTTTTAGCGCTATTACACAATAATGTAGACTTTGGTATCTACATACCAATAATCCAAAGTAAATCTATGTTCCAAATTCAAACTTATCAGTGAAATTCTGTGGCTCAATATTTCCCCGTATTAGGTACTTAGTTGGCGTTATTTGATAACGCAGATCTTAGAAAGAATTTTAAAAAATGAAGTAGTTACCTACTTTAGGTGTTTACAAATTAAAAGGTACTAATGGGAGGATAGGACTGCCTCGGTGGCGTAGTTGTATTGCATGTCCGGTACAATAGCACTCTGAGGTCCTGGGTTCGAATCCCGGGTCGGGCAAAGTGATATTTGGGTTTTTCTGCTCAGTATCAGCCCGGAGTCTGGAATTTGTGCCCGATATGGCGATAGGCTCGCCCCTATCACATCATGGGACGGAACATACTTGGCGAAAAGTGGGTGCCCTAGTTGCGCCTCTGCATACCCTTCGGGGATAAAATGCGTGATGTTATGTATGTATGTAATGGGAGGATCCGCGTGCAAAAGCTCCCTTCAGTTATTTTGAAACATTCCTATATAAATACAATAAGTTAACTTTGTCTTTACCGTCAGTGTCTTCAATGTTTTTATTAGAAATTATTGTTTTGACTAAAAATACGGTCACAAATATGAAACTGTAGTAGCGTTCCATAATATTTTTTTGGTATGAAAATATTCACATCTAGATAGGTTTTAAAAAACACTAACGAGTCAAATACATATTATATATTACGACTGAATATACATATTATATTGATTTTTTTATTGCATACCGAGGTAATAAAATAAGTCTATTAAATATTGTTATTGTTTTGCAATACGGAAAGCAAGCAAGTTTATTTTATTTACAACTTTTTTATTATATTGAAGTAAATGGTGTAATAGAGGACAATTCGCTTCCAAACAATCAACAAACCTCTACACTAACCGGCACATTTGGACCAATAGGAAAGGCACACGGTCCGAAGTTCGCGGAGTGGGGATAAACATCGTTTCGGATTACGTACATAGTATTCAAACGTAGAAACAAGTAACATTTTTAACACTTTTAAAAATACCATGAAATAGTGAAATACTTGAATAATATAAATCAATTAAAAAAGTCTACAAACATACAATTAAAGTTTCTTGTTTTATGCAAAGGTTGGTCTCCAATTTATTTTATTAAACAACGTACCTAAATCGTACAGTCTACTTGACAAAAAAAAGTGTAAATGAAAACAGATTGAATAGCCGATCGCCGATGTCAATAAATTCGCGCTGTGAATTTGCTTTTGCTAAACAATATACTGAACTCAGTAAAGTACACAACGTTATACAAAGTGGAATATTCTGGTAACTGACTGCTTTAATAAAGTGAAAATGTATACTTATTTATTTATCCTCTGTGTCATTTTCACGACTCCATCGGCTCATACAGCCTCGGCTGCCAGTGGCTCTGTAGAATTAGATGAGATTTCTTTTAATAAAATAATTAAAAGTTCGATGCGGCCCTCGTGAAATTCGACGTTGCATTTCCGTACGGCGACAAACACGAAGCATTTGTGGCGCTCGCAAAAGATTCCAAAGATGTCGATGAACTTTTGATCGCTGAAGTTGGCGTGAAAGATTACGGTGAAAAGGATAACGAAGCTCTGGCAAAGAAGTACGGGGCTAGCAAAGACAACTTCCCAGTAGTGAAACTGTTCGTGAAGGGTAAAAGTGAACCAATTCCATTTGATGACTCGCAAGGTTTTAACAGCGATGAACTGCGGCGATTTGTACGCGTTAACACTGGCATATACTTAAGCTTGCCAGGCTGCGTGCGGGAACTCGACAGTTTGGCTACAAAATTCATGAAAGCTAAAGATGATGAGAGAAAGAGCGTGCTAAAGGACACTGTGGCGGCCGCTGAAAAATTAGGAAGCAAGGTACAGCATTTTTCTATAAACAATGATGACGTGTCGCCAAATATAGATATTATTTAACAATAGAAAAATCGAGAAAAGTTGAATATTATCTGATACAATTTACATAATTCTCCATAATACATGCAAATTATTCAATATAATTTTAATTCTCTCTATGATGTAAACAATATTCATACTACATTGAAATATTTATTTTAAATTCTAACAACAAGATTACGTTAACATTGCTCTATAAATTATGAAACATTGTCTTAAACACTTCCTTTATTTCTATTTATTCAATCCACAGGATGCAAGTTCCAGTAAGATTTACAAGACAATCATGGAAAAGATCATTGAAAAGGGTGATGAGTTTGTCAAGACGGAGTATGAAAGGGTAAAGAAATTGCTCAATGGAAAAGTTTCTGATGAGAAGAAGAAATTGCTGCTCATCCCGAATCAACATACTACAATCATTCCAACTATTTGAGAAACAAGTCAAACCCACAAAACAGGAACTATGATCACATTATTAAATATAGATATTTATTTTCGTAACATTTACTTAATTAGCATAAATTTTATTGGGGAATGTCCAGTATATCCCGTTGGAAGAATTTATGATGTGTTACTTAGTTAAATACTGAATTAATGGCAGAAGACACTTGATGTCAATGGTTTTATCACTCTTAGGTCATTTCTTGGTAGCTGACAATGGCAATTCCTAAATGTAACATTCCTACTTAAGTTAGTTAGTAAATAAATTATTCCAGCAATAATAATAAATGTATATAGTTCACATATTATTGCACATTAAGACATGTTTGTTTCAAACTATTTGTTAATATATGTGTTTTCAATACTAGATCACAAATTATATTTATATAGATAATCTATAAATCTTGTGAACTAAATTGCCGAAACTCTTATATTACTACATAGTTGGAAAAATGCGCAAGTCTGTTTGTATATTATGTCTGTTACCTGTGTGAAGCAATTTTATGATTAAGAGACTGTGTTTACAAAAGTATTGATGCACCCTGCAAGTGTGAATGCAATAAAATATAAAATGATAATTTGTTTTTAATTGATATGAATTTGGCAAAACCTACTCTATTTAGTACTCAGCTATATTTTCCAGAAGGATCTCACATAAAACGGAAATACAATAATTATCTGTCATAATTTACTAAGACGAAGTTTTACTAGTTGCTAAAAGCTTTGTCAATTAATTATTCTTTAAGTTTAATAACAGTGCATGTTTTTTTTAAAACATGTGTCTAACTGAAATTGATATCTCCTTTTTATCTTATCAAATTAACAATTATCAAGACTTGTTCAACAAGTAATAACTCATGTTCTGTGTAATCCAAAAAAATAATTATCAATAGAAGGGCTTGCCTTTCACAATGGATATATAAACCAATATCAGCTGTAGGGGAGTGGGCTAGATTTTAAAGGATGCCAAAAGCTTAGGGGCCCTGCAGGTTCTAGCTAGACAATATGATAATGGAAAGAAGATCACCAGAAAAGTGTTTTTTTTTTACAAGGAATATCAATACCATTTAGTCTGTGAGGAATAACGGTTGCTTATGTTGAGATCCTAAGCGCAGCCCTGATGCAGACAATTAAAGGTATAACAAATAAAACCCAATACTCATGAAATATATATTTAAATTTAGAAAGAAAATATAAAATATTTATGTAGATGAAATGCTTCCCTCACATTTGGCCCTTGTTACTCTATAAAACAATAGCGGAATGTAATACCAGCTATGTCACGACAACCGATGCATAAATCAAAATAACATGCCTAAGAACACCGTACAATGTACATCATCTAGCAAGCCACAGGTAAATGGCATTGGAAATGTAACAATATATTATGCACCATAAAATATGTAAATTTTCTGCAGCCTATCTCTAGTAAAGTAAAGGATTTAATGAGATAGATACAATACAGAATAAAGCTATGCCTAGTCAATTGGATTACCAAATATTCTATCGGAATAAATCATATTAAATACATCTAATTGATGAAATTTATTTGCAAACTTTATATTTTGACATCATTACTATAGCAATCATATTTTTTTTTATCATCAAACTATTGCACATACCAGAAAAATAAAATGTGTAGTACTTTTCACTTATATTCCCTTGCCATTCAGCAATAAATTTAGAAAAGCTAAGTGAATAAGGAAACTTTGTAACATTAAAGAAATAGGGAATGCTTGATGTATAAGTATGAACAGATTGTTACAAAAAAGGAAATATGGTTTATCACTCCATTTACCTGTGTCTGCTCATCTTCCTACATTACTCTACAATGATATGTGATACAATAAATTGTAGATTATGTTTGGTTACACCCTCACTGATTTCAATTCATGTTGTTTTTTTTACAATAATGCCGTCATAATTGAATTCGGCCAATGGGGGCATATCGAAACATACATCCATACAATGGAATATAAAAAAAATCGCCTTAAATTTAACACTTATTCGAGAATCTTCACTCAATATCAAATCCAATTAGGAAAGTAAACAACATCGAAATACATTTACAAATGTTTTTTTTTTTATCTTTTTGATCATTACAAGTATTGCCAATAGTAACTTTTTAAAAATTCTTTTTACAAATAATTCGTAAAATTAAAAGGCAATTGTTACTTGAGATATCTATGTATATGTTTTATATTAATATATATCGCCACTACGCGCATACGCAACAAAGCGCATAAACCAAATATCCACTTGAGAACAAACAAGGGCTGATGTTACACTAGTTCTTTTCATATTTCTGAAAACGAAGTTTCTAATTCCTTATAATAGCAGCTATGCCCTCTTCTTTACGGAATGGGATATACGAAACATCTCTATGCCTAATAAGTTTGAACCTAATACACCAAGAGTTTCTAATTACAAAAATAAGAAATGCAGCATATAAAAGAGGCAAGAAGTAATATTTTTTTTTATATGTAAATAACAAAAGTATGAAGAATTAAAATATTTGTATATCCTGCATAAAATTTGGACCAAACACATGGTAAGTAACAAATACTAAGTAGATCATACATCAGTTTGATGTTCATCAATGAATTCAAAATGTACATAAGAGACAATTATTTAATGAATAACAGTAAGACAGCAAAAACTATGAAGGTATATAATTTGATGCTAGAAAAAATTATGAATAAAAATAACTAGACCTTAAAATTCTATTTTTTTTTGTCAAATAGGTGTTTGATAACTGCGGCAAATAACTTTTTTTGTACTAAAAACTGGTGGTGTAAAAGTACACCAAACATACACCATAATATTTCTAAGCATTAAACAATGCTTCAGCATAAATATTTGGTCTCTTAATACCGAATTATTCACAGCTACACATAGCTAAGTCTTACTAATATAAAAATACACCCTGCTCACACAAATAAAGACAATAAATCATTTAGAATTGGCAGCACAAATATCTATGTATGCAAAATAAAATAAGTGCATTAAAATAAAAAAAAAAACTAATTGTCTACTATTAATAGTATCTAATAAACCATGAGAATTTTAGGTGAAAAGTTATCTTTGAAAGTGACATTTTACTTATAAGGAAGTTTATTATATATAAAAAAAATATTTGAGCACTAAGTATCCAAACTAAAATACCTTTACAGAAAAAAAAGTTTACAATATACATTTTAACCATTAATAAAAATGGGAAGAATGAAAAGATACTTCAATAAATGAATGAAATATGACATATTATTAAAGAAAATAATTATAAGAAAACGAAAGAACAGTATTGATTTTTAGAACCACTATCACATAAATACAATTTTCAATTCCTAATTATATACTAGTCTACAGTTAACAAAGAAACCATTTCACCTAAATTCCTATTACACCATATTTTGTTACTAGTTGGCCTCTTATAAGATCGTTTCAACTATCAATTACTACTTATTCTGACTTCTCACTATCCACTTTAAGTTCTTGTAATTTTAAGACTACACCGTCCGAATCAGTTTGTTCCGTCTTATCATTATTTTTGTCTTTGTCTGGTGACTTGTCTACATTTGTCTTTGGTTCTGGCGTGTCGGTATCCTCGCTCCTTGTGATACTGCTCTCGTCATCTGATGACTGATCTTGAGTGTACAGACTGCACTTAGTTCGTACTATCTCTTGAGCCTCGGCAAACTTCGTTTTCCATAGTTCAGCATCTGTTTGATTGAGATTATTGGATAAATATTATTTTTTAAATTTATCAGATATTTCAGGACATCATGACAAATTAAACAGGCTGGTATTGATAAAAATGTATGAATATATATTTTTTATTATAATTCGGCGGTTGAAAGGATAATTGCCTTAGGGGCCTTCTTTTGCGACACTAAGTTTCATACATATTTAAAATCATCACTGTAATCTATGTTTTCTAACCTAGTTAAATTTTTTCGAAATAAATGTTCTTAAGTCAATTAGCCTTTCAACCATTGAATTATGTATACTTCTTAAAATTCAAATACATTATTAAAATCTTAAATCATTCTACTAAACATAGCATTAAAAAGGACAATACTAAAACATTAACTCACTCTGAGGATTACCAAACTTGATAGCAAGCAGCTCTTGCTTGCAAGTTTCGTCAGCATAATCAGCAAACACAGACCAATTGAATGCTTTATCGGACCCACAGTGGACATTCATTCTGATGTCAGGAGTTATGAAGTGGTTGGCACAGACCTTCAGTGTCTTGTCACGTCTCATCACAACTCTTACGGTGTTATTCAGCTTGTGACTGAGGTAGTTTGACATCACCAGTACGCTCCTGGAAATACAAATAAATAATGTAATCTTTATGATACTTAATTCAACATTTTAATATTAAATTGAATCACAAATGAATAATTATGAACACACAATAGCTGCTATTTTACTTCAAGCATGAATCAAACCAAGTATTTTATGTAACTGTTACATTTATACTTCATGTAAAAACATGTATTTCTTATCAACTTTTTGGTTAAATATTACATTGACCAGTCAGTTAAGCATAAATTTATAGATTTTAATGAAAAAAAAAATTGATATTTAAGTAATTCCGACAAATTTAAATAATGCACGAAAATCTAATCTTGTTATAGATAGAAATTCTCCAGTTTATTAGAAAAAGGAGCATAATAATAATACAACTTAACTGATATTCTACGAATTTTCTAATGCAACTTATGATATTTGTCATAATTCTAGAAAAATGCACCTATGTACTAAAATTTACACAAGTCAGGACTCAACTGAAAAATAGTGGCAAATGTAATTTTCCGTTACCTTCCACTCGTGGTCTTCAGTGTCATATCTGTAGAGACGAGCGCGGATCTTCACCAATTCCTCCTCATCCTCTTCGTTAGTATGCACCTCCACTAACGGCAGAGTAACTATCGGTTCGTAATGAGGATCATGTTCAGGGCTCTCAGTTTCAGCTCCTTCGCTCTCGCTGTTACGCCGCACGCTTTCTTCTGTCTACAAAGAACATTCAACAGTAAATTATTCATTTCACAAATTGTTTGTATCCATATCTTTGCATCGCTCATTAGTTATAATAAAATTACTTACTGGCGAAGACATCATGCGAAGATTGCTGTAAAAAATCCTTATTCGAAAAGGAAAATTAAATTACCAAACACAAAACAAAGTCGGCGAAGTTCAGTTACTGAACGAATGAGTAAAGAAAATGCGCCACAGATTTCAACTAAGCAATTTATCATTCTTTTCATTCAAACTAATTTTGTTCGGATACTCTTAAAACTCAATGCCATTTTAAAACTATTTGAAGTATAATGCATAGAATTAAACAAGTAATTATGTATTCGTTTTGCTAAATGTTAATCTAAATATTTCAAATTTTGCGGCGCATAATTTTAATTATTCCGCGCTATGGCATCGTGTACGGGCCTATTTTGCGCAAATACCAACCAGCTGTCAAATTTGTATGGTACTTGTCAAAAAAATTATCAAGGAAATCGGCGAAATTTAAGTTTATCATATAAAATAAATTATAAGTTCTCGTGTCTACAAAGGATACAAAGTAAAGAAACGGAATAATAAACAAAAATACTTTTTATTGTAAGTGGTTGCTGCAATTATTGTCCTATTAGACAAACAAGTCATTGACTTCGATCGATTCGCTCCATATTTTTTTTCGGCGACCTATTTGCGCAGTTTATTTTAAGATTTTTTCCTATTTCAGTTCGATGCCGGAACTTGTATTTAGTTTTATTAGCGTGCTTGTACACATCGTTCTTTGTACAATAAGTCAGACTTATCCTTTCCTTTTGAGTTTCGCATCGATAAGTAAGTAAACAATTTTGTTATTGCATTGTACGTATAAAATATATTTTGTGTTTTTACCTCCTGAATCATTATGAATATTTGAATATAAATGATTGCCAGAAAACTGCACTGCATTTACTTGCTTATTACATTTCCACATGCTTTTATTTTATATCTATAAATAAACAAAACATATTTAAATTTCGACAGCCTTGGTTGCGAAATTATATCACGATGCGACTGCAGTAATGAGGTTCTGGTTCATTCCCGAGTTGGACAAAATGATATTAGTTTCTCTATTAGCCCAGAATTTCTACTCAATATGGCAATAGGCTCCCCCTCATATCATGGGATGCATGACATATAGCAAAAATTTATGCACCTGTTGAATCCCACCTACCCCTTTGGGTACAAAAAGTGTGACTGTAACATGTGTGTGTGTATTTCATAATTGAATAACTTCTGTAATTTTTTATTGCTAATTACATCCAAATTGTTCCCCGAAAGGAAATAAAAATTACACTACTTTAGATTTTTTTGTATTTTCATTTTCAAAATTTTTTACTGGCTTCAAAAAAAAGGAGGTTCTCAATTTGAATGTATGTTTTTTCCTGTGTGTTTGTTACGTGATTACTCTGCCATTTGTGGACCGATTTTCAAAATTATTTTTTTGTTTGAAAGGAGATATTTCTAAAGTAGCTCTATAGTCACCAAGTCAAGATCTGATGATTGGATTCTGGAGAAATGGCGAGCATTTAGTAAATTATTTTTATGTTTGAAAGGGCATTTGCCATTTGGTCTCATGATTATTACTTACACAAAAAAGGAAAAAATAAAAACTTTCTAACAAAAAAGAAAACTGCCTTCAAAACCAAAAAATATTTAACATTACCTATATACTGGTTACTAATTTTGGAGTTGGTGCCTATTAAAAATTAAACATTAGTAATGATTTCTTAAGTTAGAAATTTAAATTAAACTATTTTAGGGATTTTATCGCAGTTTTAATATTTTACTTTTCTCCCGACGTTTCGAAGACTGCAGCCTTCATGGTCATGGGGGGAAATGAGGTGTTATTCATCCGCAAAGTCAGAGTTACAATATCTACCTACATTTACAAAATATATACAAATCTTTAAAATTTATTAGCTGTTGGTGGTCTGATCTACGCAGAATGAGCACACAATGACTTTGGGTTCGATTTAATTAAATGTAGAACTGAATCCCAGGCTTGTGCAAGCTTCCAACCATCTTCCCTATTGAAATTAGGATGTTTTTTAATTTGAATAGCCTTGCGGATCATCCTACGCAGAAATCGGTCTTCTTTGGCACGGATTTGTGGCTTGTCTAGTCTCAGACAATGGTTGGAGCCTCCTTCAGAGTTTTCAGCGACTGCAGACTTCGTAGAGCGTCGATGTTTTACGTCAGCTATATGTCCTTTTACACGGATCCCTATATTTCGTTTTGTTTGGCCTGTATATAAGAGGCCACAGTTGCAATCTATTTTGTATACTCCCGGGTTCTTTGCAGAAGTATATGGCACTTGACAGGTGGTAAAATTTACTAATCTTCTTAGGCGGCTTAAAATAAGTTTTAATTGAAGCACGCTTCAGGATGTAGCCGATCTTGTCGATGACTTCTCTCACATATGGTAGTACAACGGAACACGTTCAATTGTGGGTGGTTTCACTCGGTTTCTGTGACGTCGGCGTGGAATTTGGAGCTTGTTGTCTCGCAGTACTTGTCTGACATGTTGTAGCTCAGTGGCCAGGTGTTTCTCGTCGCAGATTCCTTGTGCTCTCTGAAACAAAGATTTGCCCACGGTAGCTAACTGTTTTGGATGGAGATGAGATTCGCCGTTCAGATATGTATCATTATGGGTCTGTTTCCGATACACAGTATGACTTAAGGTCTGGTCAGGATTACGGATGATTAAAACATCTAAGAAAAGAGATTTATTATGTTCTAACTCCATAGTAAATTGGATTTTATTATTGATGGAGTTAAGGTGATTTAAAATGCAGTTACTTCGTCAGATGGTAAAATAGTGAAAGTATTGTCTACGTACCGTTTGTTTTACAAACCGGAGTGACCCGGGCTGTGGTCAGGGCTGTCTCCTCGAAGACCTCCATAAATATATCGGCGACTACCGCAGATACAGGGAGCCCATCGCTACCCCCTCTACTTGTATATAGAACTGATCATTCCAAAACATATAGCGAGATGTAAGGCAATGTTGGAGTAGTTCTGCATATTCCACAGGAATGTTATTCTCTGCTAACTTCCTAGATACAATTCTGATGCAATCTTGTACTGGTAAGCTCGTAAATAGAGTGGACATCAAAACTGACCATAGTTTAATTTTCAGCTAATTTTAGGTGTTTAATGTCGCTGACAAATTGGTACGAGTCCTTCACATACGCTCCAGTGTTTCCTCTAAGTGGTGAAAGCACTTTTGCTACGTGCTGAGCCAATCTGTTGATCTGTGTGTCGATCTGACTCACGATAGGACGTAGCGGAGCATTTAGTTTGTGTATTTTCGGTAATCCATACAGTTTAGGCGGTTTTGGACACATAAACATTAGTCATTAAATTTGCTAGTTAAGCTAGATAAATACTTGAACAAATGTACGAAAACAATGATGGATTGTTATTAGGTACTAACTCCAAAATTGGTAACCAGTATATATATATGTATAGTTAATGTTACACAATTTTTTGGTTTTAGTGGTTTTTGAAGGTGGTTTTATTTTTGTTAGAAAGTTTTTATTACATTTTCAGACCTTTTTCAAAATGGCATATTCAATTTTATTTTTCTTCATTATTAAAGTCTCATATATTATTAATTCTGGAAAAGCACAAGACAAATGCATGTTTATTTTATTGTCCAGGTGAAGAGGGGTAAATAAAAATCTCAATGAATAACAACCTGGCAAAGATGATAACGGAGCAACTACGGAATCCAAACGAGCTGGACATAAGCCTAAGAATGGAGTTTGGACCATTTGAAACAGTACATAAATGGAAAAGAATGTCGGAGTGTTACGAGTTTGTTGGGGCAAGGTAAATTTCATTGATTTATTCAAAAACCAATAGAACCGTTGGATATATTTCTAAGTAATATAATTTAAAGTAGTTTTTAGCTTACAGATTAGTTTTGGATTAACTATAAGAAATTTGTAAGATTTAAGCTGTTCTTGACAGAAAATAGATTTATTGTGATAGTAACATATGATGACTTAGGGGCCGTTCAAGTATTACGTTACGCAAGTTGGGGGGGGGGGGTCTTGTTAAACGTCACGATGCGTTACAGGGGCGGGAGCGGGTTCTCGTACAAAGCGTTTTTTTATTTTGAAACAATAACAAAGGTACTTTTAGCGAGTTTCCGGTATTATTTCTAAAAAAAATTGTGACTTTAGAATTACATAACTTTTGGAGGGGTTGGGGGCCTACAAAGAAAACGTTACGGCGCGTTACATGGGGAGGGGTTCAAAATCTTCAAAAATTGCGTAACGTATTGCTTGAACGGCCCCTTATCGCTAGGTATAGGTCATTCATTACCATTAACAATGGTAGTAACGGGTCTTGACCACAGTGTCTTCAGTTTTACTGGTTGTTAACAGTAAATATTCTCAAAGCACTCAAGATTAACTTATTTCAATATTGTCTCACTCAATTGCTATGCTTCCTAAAACCCTGAATGCTCCATAATAAACAGGATATTCAGTGGCGTAGCTTTCCATAGAGGAGCCCTATATCTATATTTCAATGGCTCCTAAATAAACTATTGTATCTGAAAAATATCGACATTCATTTTTCTTACGTTTTCTATCTCACTACTGTTTACTATCAAACCCATTAAAATAAGTTAGTAAATGATACCTTGATAACGAAACACTAAAAAGTGAATATCACTATTTTTACAGATACGATAGTTTACTTAGGAACCATAATATTGTTTGGTATTCTTCAGGGCAATAAGAAAGTTTGGGCACTCGCTTAGTTTAATAACTGACACACTGATATGGCTGATACGACGATACGCCTCTGATAGTCATTAAACCTTTTAAATATCCCACAGACGGAACAAGCATACAGCAGTAGCATACAAAGACGCTCTATACGTTTTTGGAGAGCAATGGCAAGTCAATGTTAAATGATCTCATCAGATTTGATATCAGGGAGAAGTCTTGGACTAAAACTGGTTGCATGGGAGTACCGCCTGCTCCTAGATATCACCATTCCGCTGTGGTAAGTGGATTTTATAATAATACTCGTTGGAGTTGTTTTCTTATCTAATTGTATATTATCTATATTAATGTTGAAAAAAAAGTGTAGCTTTAGGTATTGTGATATCAAAATACTTATATGAACTTAATAGGGGACCGTCCTGTGTTTGATTTTGTACATTATTCTATATGTAATGGTTAATAATACGAAAATGAAACCCTCCTGCGAAAACTGCATTAAAATTGGTAAAAAAAGGCCAGTAATTCATATTTCAAATATTACTATGTGCCGAAGTGGGATATCGCTTCATC
>NW_023592644.1:0-25932 GCF_014839805.1 Manduca sexta | reverse complement strand
AATTATTGCATGTTGAGTTTCCTAATTTGGGCTTACATTATAGCTATAAGTTAACATATTAAAATTATTGTAATCGTAGTGTTAAGTCTGCTGGAAATAAAATAAAGTATAAAGACACTAACCTCAGAAAAGCTGACTTTATTGACGTAGGGGCTATGAGCCATCGCCATAGATTTGTGAGCGATGAGCAACGCGAACGCATTCATTCCTCTGAAAGCGTCGATTCCCTTCACCTTCGTCGGCGAGTCTGACAAATCAAACACCTTCCTCAAATTCCTTCAAGGAGAACGCGTTTAGCAATTTCTCGAAATTCGTCATCCCTTCCTTGCCGTCGTCGAATATCGTTCCCAGACTCAGCAGTAGTAATATTGCAAGGAAGAAAGTTCTGGAAGGTAATTGCATTTTATAATAATTGATACGTTATTAATTATTAAATTATAGTAGGTGTTGCTGGAGGGCTTCGCCCCGGTGAAAACGTTTTTTCGGGATAAAATAGTCTCGCTTTACGTTTTCCTGGATATAATGGAGCTTATATTTCAAGTTAGATCTTTAGCGGTGTTGGCGAAAGCTGGATTCAATTCCATGCAATTGTTTTTTTAATGATGCGTGTACAAACATACGGACAGAGTAAAATTCTAAAAACTGTTTTGGTTTCTGTTGCTCAATTTAGTTTTTCTTTATTATCTAAAATGTACATGTAAATGACATTGGCTTGTTACAATGTTATTATGTGTTTAATTATTTATATGTATATAATTACTGAGCGTATTTGAGTGACACGAACCTTCTGGATGACTTCGCAAATCATTTTTGATATTAATTTGATTAAAACCTTAAACTTTGCATGATACCGATTATCATAAATGGTTAAGTATGGCGAAATACGGCAATAATTATTATGTCAAATTATTTACACCAAGTTTAATCCTGCCTGATATTCGACAATGATACGGTCACGTTGCCAATTGTAAAGGCCGTTATGCATTTCAATATCACAATGATGGTAATGTGTTTAATAATAATATAGTAGCTTTTGTTAGTGGCAGTTAGTCTAAATAGATATAAAATGTTACTGAGTATGTATGTTTAACAAGATTAAAATTACTTCTATAAACAAATAATCATTGATTCTGAGTTTAATAACCCGATGTTTTCGCTACAAATGTTTTAATTTCCATTTTACTTTCTTTTGTTACTAAATATCTGATTTTATTAATTTTACTTACATAGATAGCGCCTTTCCAAAGGAGTAAGGTCGTCTGACGTCCTTCACCGTACACATGGTGTTGTGTACGCGGACTGATACTCAAGACCCGACAGCCTCTGGGCCAGCTCCTCCTCCAAGTCAAAGCTGCTGCAGGAGCTTGGTATGCAGACGCCCCACAGCAAACTGGAGAACCTGGGCACTCTATGGCCCATCTATAACAAAAGTAGAATTAAGTTTTAAACAAAGATACTAAACAGTATCGGACAGAAGATCAAGATCAAATTTGTGCTCCGAAAGTTATAACCAATTGACAATAAGGGTAGAATAAACGTCAATTGCAATAAGTCGTCTTATGTGACAAGATCACAAGACTGATAAAGTTGCATTTGGCACTGCACTGGGGGAGGGTGGGGTTCATCATGAGACCTGACATGTTTCTTTAAGAGTGGTATTACATCGGCAACAATATCTTCCAGCCTTGCAGCTGTTTAGCTGCAGAAATAGGCAATGAATTAGTACTTAGCTAACTTAATGATTTTTAATGTTTACGCGAATGTTAGACATTCAAATTAAACAAATTTTCGGATTCTATCGCGTTTTTGTATTTTATTTTTCTCCCGACGTTTTGCAGCCTTCATGGTCACAGGGGACAGAGGTGTTGTTCATCCGTAAAGTCAAAGTTACAATATCTACCTACATTTTACAATTATTAGCTAACTTGCTTCTCATATATTATAAGCAGTACCTAAATTACGTATTCTTTTTTTATACGTGCATGACAAAGTGACCCCACTGTACCTGATGGTAAGTGGAGTGGGGTCCAATAGAATGTCGAGTGACGAGAGATGATTACCCTCGGCAGTCGACACAATTATGCTGGCCTGTTGTAATTGTATATACACAGGTTGATCCTCGAAATCGACATACTTAAGTGGGTCACTATGGGGTTTTAACACCTTGTGTACGATGGTTGCTTACGGGCGGATATAAAATATATCCTACCACCTGCAAAAGTAGTTTTAAGTTGCTACCAAGCCTGTATATCTTAACATAACATCACGCATTTTATCCCCGAAGGGGTATACAGAAGCGCAACTAGGGCACCCACTTTTCGCCAAGTATGTTCCGTCCCATGATGTGATAGGGGGCGAGCCTATCGCCATATCGGGCACAAATTCCAGACTCCGAGCTGATACTGAGCAGAAAAACCCAAATATCACTTTGCCCGACCCGGGATTCGAACCCAGGACCTCAGAGCGCTATTGTACCGGACGTGCAATACAACTACGCCACCGAGGCAGTCAAAACATATATCTTAAAACCTCTATAATTGCTCATCACAGGCGTTAAACAGTTTTAAGTTGTTACTAAGCCAGTTAAATCCACTATAATTTCCCATCACAGGCGTTAACTTACGTATTTATAACTATGTGTTGTAACATTAAAGAAATATGCTATCATATCATATTAATATTTAAGTTATAATCAAGGCCGTATAACTCAAATCCTTTATAATTGCACATCACAAGAGTGAGTTTACGATATATTTGTAACTAAGTGTTGCAACGCTTAACAAATATGCCATCACATGCGTTAATATCCTTAAAATTCATAAATTTTAATTAAGTGTATCAAATTTTATTATTATATGCGAATGCGAAATGTTTGGAATCGAAATGCGAACTCGTTGTTAACAGTTTTGATTAAAATTTCCCAACTCTTAAAGGTGAACTTACGTCCGAATATTTTAATTAGTGTGTCATAATTATTTGTGTTTTCATTATAAATATAACAATAAAAGGTAATGGTAAATCATTGTTAAAGATCTGAACATTTTCTCTGTAAGGATCTTTAAGAATATTAATTTATTAGTATGAATTATCTTAATTAGAAATGGATCGGACTACCCAGACGAATGTCCGCAGATTCAAATACCTGAAAAGTACTCATAATCATTTCTACGGTACGTACGACGTAACTCTATTTTTTAAAATTGAGTTAAATTAATATTTATAACCAAACATTTTACAATTATACCATTTTTAGGTAGTTATAGTAACTTTGACCTTTCGGACGACCAGCACATCAGTCCTTCTCGTGAAACGTTGAGGGAAAATTACAATATTCTTACCTACATAGCCGCGATAAAATCCGCAAAATAGTTTTCTTTCAATGTGTAACATTCGCGTGAACATGAGAAATCATAACCAGTAAAAAAGTACGAATCTAACAATTACATAAATAAATATGTAGAAACATCCTATTTCCTTATGATAGCTGTATCACCAGCAGTAATCTAATACCAGGACAATAGGGCGATGCAGGTCTCCTTACATCAATTAATTAACAGAGCCTTACTCTCTAAGGAAAACAGACCTTGAACAATACATAAACAGTAACAATGTGAATTGATTCCACGCTTAATGTATTTGTAATATATGTTGTAGACGTGTGAGATTGTCTCAGGCGTGATGTCGACTAATCAATCGTTATTAAATATTATGCAATTATTGTTATTGTAATACTAGCTAACCCGACAGACGTTGTCCTGTCTTAACTATAAATATGCAGCGCGGATTCTGTCATTTATTAGTATGGTAGTAAGATCTATACATGTAAAGTATGAAAATTATTATAATAAAAATATCTTTTCAGAGCAACAACATATTGCTTTTATTTCAAAAGAATACAAATACAAAATATTGAAATAACATATTATATATAGATGTACTTCATTTTGTAATACTTGCTTGAGGCTTAAGAGTTTATCTTATTAAGTTGTTATAATAATTTACGGTACTTAGACCTCGTGCCCTTTGTAAAGTTGACAGTTGAGTGCTTAAGTTATGTAGCAATTGTTTTTGATAATTTATATATTGTTTTATTGAGATAAGTTTAAAAGCAAAAAGAGGCATTATAGTTTTGTGGAAAAAAATATCTGGATCATTTAAAAAAATAATTGATGTGAGGAATTAGAACGTTTTTTTGTATTTCTTTGAATGACGAGACGAGCTTGTCATTCGCCTGATGGTAAGCAATACGACAGCCCATAAACAGTAGAAACACAATCCAACACATTGAATTATTTGGTATTTCACTGCGCTCGCCATCCTGAGACATGAGATGTTAAGTCTAATTATATCCAGTAGTTACACTGGCTACAATGTCCTTCAAACCGGGACACAACAGTGACTACATATTGATGCTTGGCGGCAGAAATAGACATTGCGGTGGTACCTATCTAGGCGGGCTCTCACATATTAGAGACCTACCAAAAAAATCGATCGAAGTCTTATAAAGGTTGAGTACAAAATGTGATGTTAAACATCAATAACAACTCCAGTATCAACACTTTTGTTCTATTGTGGTCATAAAGTATTAAATACATTTAAATACCAACCATTGTTTTTATCACTCCTTTGTAATCAATAAGGCTTTTGTAACCGTTTAAATGCATATCAACACGATTGTCATTAAACAATAAGATACCAAATTGGAAGTGCATTGCGCCAATTCTTCTTATCCACCATTTTCGATAGCAGGCTTTGTCAAGGGCTCGTTTTGCAATAACAATTGTGATTCAAAATCAGTTCGGAGACCAAATAAGCTGGTTGACAGACGGGTGCTTTTAGAATATTAAGTGAGCAACCTTGGGAACGTTTTGCGTGTTCTCGATACAATTGATACGTTCTGTTGTGATGTTTGACGCCGGCTAGAATGTTGCGTCTAACTAATGGCATCTGTTTAAAGAATTTGCTGCACCTCCATCTGCGTTGAAATCGTAGATTAAAAAAGGATAGCAATCTGTATATAAGGGAAAATGTAACTTCTTAGTAGTAAAATGATTTTCAACAATTGAACAGGAATTTTATAGATTACCACGTTCAAACAATAAAACGAACTATAGGTCGCTATAACGATATGGTGTAGGCATAGAAAGATCCAGTTTAAAATCGCTCAAATTGTAGGAATCTAGATCAGTTTCTTTTCCAATCGTGAGGCAAGTTTACACAATACACGTGTGAGATGACTTGCTTGCCATAGTGTCCACCGCGGCTAATAGGAACAAAAAATTATTGTATCAAGTTAAATCGATTGTGTCCGTAATTACCGGACAACATGGGAGTTAATATTTGAAGTCTTAGGATGATAGGCGGAGTAAAGCGTTGTAAGCAGTGTTTTGTGTTTTGATGTTCTGATGCTGTTGTTGTTGTTGAATGAGTAGGCAGGTCGGTGACTTAAATGCACGATAGACCAATTAGGAATGGAACGGTCTAACCAGATAATGTCCTCAAGTTCAAAACAGAAGGTACCTCTGACTTCGAAGTTACTTGCGTACGTTTTGGTAAAGAAAATCATCGTGAGGTAACCTACAGAATTTAGAATTCTTTAAAAAAATGTGTGAAGTCTTCTAACCTGCATTAGGCCAGCGTAGTGGACAAGGGCTAAACCCTTTTAGTAGTATAGGAGGAGCTTGTCCTGCAGTGGGGAGTACATAATACAGGGTTGGTATTATTATTCTGTTTATTATAAAGGGATGATTGCTCGCTTCGTTATTCAAGTGTTTATCATGGTCGATATAAATACGAAACATCAATTTATATTCTTCTAGAATAAAGGTAGTAAAATTATGCTGGTTATTGTCGCTAACTAAAAATGAAGCTTAAATACCCTTACTTAATACCTTTTTCTTTCCTTTATGGCCAGCAGTGCACCCATAATTTACTTAGAACTGCGAGCGTTTATGGGCGATGATATCGCTTGGCATCAAGTATACCTGCTAATTTGCTAGCGCAACAAAGTGCATATAATTGTTATAATGCTGAAGTAACTAGAATAGACAAAATGTGTGGCAATGCGTGCAGTTCATTGAACCGACCGGTCGGATGGTGTAGGTGCTGGCTCAGCATTGATGCAATATTTTATGTTTAATACGTTGTTTTCCATGTGTATGTTTTAGTTAAAAATAATTTGGAATGTGAAGGGTTCAACTGAATGTTTTGTACGTCAGGCCATCTATATATCTATATAACATATTGTGAGGTAATGGAGACCCATAATACCAGGAGACGGTTCACGGTACTTCTGCAGTGGCGATGTATAACCCGATTTCTGCCGGCTTCCCTTTACAGAGAATGTAATTATCATAAGAACGATTAACAGACCGCATTCATGCATAATATAAATAATAATATCAGCCCTGTATTACATACTTGCCCACTGCTGAGCACGGGCCTCCTCTACTAATGGAATGGATTAGGCCTTAGTTCACCACGCTGGCCTAGTGCGGATTGGTAGACTTCACACACCTTCGAAATTCCTATAGAGAACTTCTCAGACGTACAGGTTTCCCCACGATGTTTTCCTTCACCGTTAAAGCGAACGATAAATTCACAAAGAATACACACATGATTTTAGAAAAGTCAGAGGTGTGTGCCCTTGGGATTTGAACCTGCGGACATTCGTCTTGGCAGTTCGTTCCACACCCAAGTAGGCTATCACCACTATCATTCATGCATATTAGCAGCTATATATTATGCCGAATTCCTTTTCTAAAAATATAATCTTTCCCCACTATACTACTGCTGAAAGTATCATGTTAAAATAGAAAATTCCTTTGAGTAGATCAAGGAGGCTGGTAAAAATATTTTTACGTCCCTTTAGAATTGTATTTTTCAAAGGGATCAGCAGACAGCAACTAATTTTTCCATGATATTGATTAATGGCATTTATTTTGCACATAAACACTTCCTTTACCTTAATTTGAGATTTGCGTCTACAAAATTAGAGTTATTCGCGTAATAATTTGCAAATTATTCACGCTTTATATAGTTTTATTGCTAGATTAAATTGTTAACGACCATTGTTCTATTTGTTGTCTAGTATTGTCAATGTCGCGGGCTGAATTTTAAAAGCCTGTCCTTGGTTCTGTGTTCCGTTTGTGACTTACGTCATTCATAAATTTTTGGTCTGATAGGAACTGCTACATTGTTTTAGTACGTCGTTTGTTTTTACGGTTCTAAGATTAAGGCCTTCTACTAAGCAAACGACCTTGAATTATTGTTCCATACTTTTACGACGCATGTGTTACGGCCGGGAGTATGTACAGATTTACGAATAATTAAATTAAAAATCAATTTTAGGTTCTTTTAATTTTTTTTTACTACCGATATGTTTCTTAGTAAATTGTCTAACTAATAGTGTTGGTCGCACATTAAAATTATGTGTTCTTAAGGAGATGCACGGAATCAATATTTAGCGTCATTTTGATTATAAAATTATCAAAACAATATCTAAAGTATAAAAACACAGAGTATAAATTAACAACCAAAGTAAAGATGACATATTGTAGAAATATGTTTATTTTTTCCTTGTGTATTATAAATTTTGAATAGATAGTTTCTAATACTGTTAGCGTAACATTTTACTGGGGGTAGGGCCTTAATAAAGTTAGCCTAAAATAATTATTTCCTTTTTAACAGCGCTTGGGACATGAGGAGATTTTAAAAATGATTTATATTTAGTTTTCCGCGATTTTAATGTCGTTTTCTTTGCTTGAGAATATTTAACAAAGTTTGGTAAACGTGAGGTGTTTTTAAAAATTGTTGATATTTAGTTTTCTACGACTTTAATATGGTTTTGCTCGGGAATTAGATACATTTTATAGTGTTCAAAATTCCCGAGGCTATAATTTAGAGAGTAGAAAGGACTGCTGATTAAGTAGATGGATTATGAATTGCAATGACTAACGTAGCGCGGTGGTACGCAGTATTTTGCGTTTTTGAGTGGCCTAAAATCTGGAGAGAAACGGGCTCATTTCTTCTGATTTGAAAAACCTATGAATATTACATAAACTGATTGTTTTATATAAGGTGTAATATTAATATTAAGCTAATTTTCCCGTTTAGAATATCGGTAGGTCTATAAAGGATTCTTCTAAGAGATCTAAACGATTTATGTAACTATGTTTATTAGTTTCGTGAGATTACTCTGGTATTGGTAGGCCCAATATCTTGTTTGAGCAACATTTTTCAAAAAGGATGGCATGATTTCAAGGTGGCTTCTAGAAGTAAATGTGCGAAAGCAATAGTATTTAAATTTTTAAATTTATTTAAATTTTAAATTAGTATTACCGAATTTCAAGTTCGATTGATGCTAAGACATAAATTTAGATGAGTATTATTAATTGTATATAAATCTAGATTATGTGATGTAGATATGCATGTTTATGTAGTATTACAACTATTCCAACGTGAACTAAATAATGCAATTACATTTTAATGTAAAAAACAAACTGTTTTTAATTCCACTTTGTTATAACCAATAGCCAATGTACCTGTTATGAAAAATTCTGAAGCCGTGTACAAAAATTCACGCCAGCAGGTTTAAGAGCGGCCAGACATGTATCCCATACGGGGTGGGTTGTGTAAGCAAGGTCGAATCTCGCAACAAAAGCAGCTTTTGCGAAGGTCAGGGTACCGACCAGCCTGCATTCAAATTGCAACAGAGTTTACGAAACTACGTCCATTGGAAATGTTGCATTTGCCACATTATTGGGATGAAGTTCAGATGGTTGCGGATTGACGTATACTCGCATATATTTTGATACTAAATTTTCTGTTTCTGTAGCGTAATTGTTTGCGTGTCAATGCCGTGCTGAGGTCTTGGATTCGATCACCTAATATTATTACTGTTTTTTGTTTGAATTTGGAATCGTGTCCGTTAAAGGCAATAAGGTCGTGCCCTATCCACATTAAATGTTTTATGATTACTCTGCACCGGAGACTGTGTGAAGTTTGTCGTACAAGCTGTTGGATGGATGGAGACGAGCTGCGCGGCCTGCCTAAAGCTAACCGACCGGTTTCCAAAACGATGTCAATCTTAATCTTCCTTTCGATCCCGAAAATAAACCAATAAAGAGAGTATTTTGTAAACCTGTCAAAAAATATTCTGATTGAACCATTTTTACGATGGATCGAAAACGGCGCTTAGTCGGAACGGTTTATAAAGTTTGTAGAGAATATATATCTTTTGAATAATTGTATTAAATTTAATCTACTTAATGATGCGTAAAATATATATTTAAAAATTTTTTCAAGTAATTTTAAGAAAAAGATTTTAACTTTTTTTTTGGTTTTATATAAAAATACAAATAATTACAAAAAAATATTAACAAGATTTTATTCCTGAAATATGAATTTATTACATTTTGTTGAGTTCGTTCAGAATGTCTCCCAACCCGCCATTGGTACTAAATCGTGATAAACGAGGAAATATATTCGTAATTCAGCATCCTCTGTTTTGAAATTAAAATGAATCAACTGCAAGGTCATTTAAATGCATTTCTATATTGAAATCTTTCTCGCATTTATTTGAATAATTTAGCTTTGTGCAATGTGTAATATTTAATAGTCTAATGAGCATGTTTTTGTAATAAGACATATACTGTGTTGGTAATGAATATTCATATCTTTTTAAGAAATACCTATGCATATTTTCAACGCACGGTAGAAGCTGGTTCGATGTGTCAGTTACCGCTCACATAGTTAAATTGTTAACTTCAATCAACTTAAAATATACGTATTTTACATGTAGAATAAATGGCGGCCATAGTAATTGTAACAAAAGGGGGAAACCTGCAAAAAAGCCAAAGTTTTAGTTTACGATCATTTACTTCAGTTCGCGACCAATGTTCTTTAGATTGCGACTACTATTTTAACAATAACGTAACAGTAATAATGCAACTCTTATAGATAAAAAATATTGTATTTAATTTTGACTATAAATTAAATGTTAATAAATAATAATCTGATTATTTTTTTTTACTGAGTGAATGAAAGTAAAAAATACTTATTAGGAATCTTGTGGTCAACTACTGAACATAGTTCTATTAAACAACTTTTTAGTTTGTGGTCATCATTTTTATCGTAATAAGTATTGGTGGTCGCAAATTATCATCGATCGTACTCGGTCAACTATATCAGTGATTACTTTTCACTTTTCAGAGCTAAATTAGACAAATTTCATCAAGAAAACATCGTTGTAGGTTTTTGCATTTCAACATAAAAAAACATGGATGGTGGGCTATGTTGGCATTACTCCTCATAAATAAAAAATATACCATTCTATCCATCAGACATTAAATAAAAGGGCTAATTAGCTTTCATAGTAATAGCTCGTAATTAATTAAAACTATTTGATCACTATCATATAATATTTTACGAATATGCAATTAAAAACGTTTATAGAATTAATTACAGAAAAAAACAATTGAATATTCTAGAAATTTACCTTTTTGAAAAATATTTTTCAGTAATGTGGATTAATTTAACCTTGGCTGAATGTTAGCGATGGTAGGCATAATAACCTTACTGTACTATCAATTACCACCTCGTAGATTGTGTTACGTCTGTTGGCATTTTACAAGAAATAATGGTTGAGCATAACACCATATTTCCAAACATTAAAATTAAACTATTTTTATATTTTTCGTAGTTTCGTAGACTGCAGCCTTCGTGGTCACGGGGGTACTGAGGTGTAAGATATCCGAAATCTCAACGTTACAATCTACAAACATTTTAGAATCATATATTTTTTATAATTAATAATTGTTATATATAAAAAATCACGGTAAAATCCGAAAAGACTTTTATAAAAATGTCTAACATTCGCGTAAACATAAGAAATCATCAAATCAAAGTCATTGCTTTGTCTGTCATTCCGAATACACCGTTTGAAGACCGATGAGTCGATCGCCTAATTGTTGGTAATATTTATTCAAACAATGAAGTACAATTGATGTCCCCAAACTCCGAAACTTCCGTAGTAACATTTTAATACCAACGCATGTCTTTTAAATAACATTGCTATTGTTCTTTATATACTAGTAAGGAATTACAATTTGCTATATAAAATGTATTTATTTATGACAATTGGAATCAGTGGCGCTTCAGGCACATAAATTGTTTAGTCCATTGAAAAGTTACATTTGGGGTTGCGTTTTTTAGAGGACGCAATTTTATTTTTTTGAAGTGTAGGGGGGGTCAGTGTAAATCTAAAACCAAGTTTGTGGGGTCGCCACCCTTGTCCCACGGCCGCCATCTTGAAAATAGGGGTTGAAATGGTTTTTATGATGTATCTCTTAAACTATTTATGTGACAAAAAAAATTGTATGAACATTTTTTGTTGCAAATGAAATTCTCTACAACTTTGGTCTAGTAACTTTTGTCGTAGAACTATAAATAAAAAATATTATCAGCTATTCTTACAATAAGAGAGGTTAGAAATAATAATAATAATAGCAGGCAGATGATCTTTTGTTCCCTAATGGTCCCTTGGGTATTTGGGTATTAATGAGAGTACAAAAAAAAGTATTATGAACCTTATAAACACACGTTCTGATGACGTTGCAATGGACATTGCTTAACATTGAATTTCTTAACATTTTCGCTTATAACTTTTTTATTTATAGTTCTACGACAAAAGTTACTAGACCAAAGTTGTAGAGAATTTAATTTGCAACAAAAAATGTTCATACATTTTTTTTGTCAGATAAATAGTTTAAGAGATACATCGTAAAAACCAATTCAACCCCTATTTTCAAGATGGCGGCCGTGGGACAAGGGTGGCGACCCCACAAACTTGGTTTTAGCTTTAGACTGACCCCCCTACACTTCAAAAAAATAAAATTGCGTCCTCTAAAAAACGCAAGGTAAGGCCTAAAAAATGTAACATTTCAATGGACTAGTTGTGAGATATTTCAAAGCGAAATTCAAACCGCAAAACATTTCTTAGTCGCCTATTCAGTTTAGAAATACGAGTACAGCTCCGTGTTGAAAAATGTTGAAAATGGCTTATTCGACTATGAAAAGATAGTCATTGGATCAGTATTCTTCGAAGACGTAGTTAGTCTGGGTTTCAATTGTTGTAATCAAATTTGAGAGCGGCGACAGCCTAGGTGGGAGTGGAACGGATGGCCGAGATGAATCTCCGCAGGTTCAAAACCCAAAGGCACCACACATAACTCTGGAAGTCAGAACTTCTAGAGTTATGTGTGTATCCTTTTTGAATTATCGCTCGATTTAACGGTGAAGGAAAACATCGTATATACAAAATAAAATGAAAGTACTTACATCAGTAATATTGCTTTTAATATAATGTCCGCTGTGCACCAAGTAGTCCAACTTCTCATACTTCTTGTCTTCGAAGCTAAGCAGAAGAGAAGCTAAGCAGTACTTCCCGCGCACCGCACCATCCACGCTGAGGCATTCGTCAAAGTCTCCATATTGGTTGCCGTTGCCGCTCAGTATGCCTGACGGGGGCTTGGCCGTTGCGTCAAACACTGGAACAAATGTTTGCGTTAAGTAATCCAACCTTGTCCTTCAACTTTCGAGGTTCAAGGCCACTGTATATGGTATTTTAATGGTGATGACCTTTAACTGTTATACAATGCGTGAATGTAGAAAAGTTAATGATGCAATTTCTATTTTTATGGTTTGATATTGCGAAATATAATAAAAAATATATTTTTGGAAATCCATTTCCTGGAAAGGTCAAATGTCAACAAATAATACTGATTATATACAAGAAGAGAAAAACAAAAATGTGTTAAAAACATATCGTATGTTTTAACACATTTTGTTTTTCTCTTCTTTCTGAATATGCTAAAGAAGCTCATTCAACGATCTGGCTGAAACGTTATGCATAAGGTCTTTCAGTAAAGCATTACCTTCCGCAAGGTCGCTGCTTCTTTCATCAATGTTATTCACGACTTGTTTCCATTTTTTCCTGTCCTTGACGACGCGAAAGGTATTATGCGTTGAATGTTTTAGATCTAGGTTATATTGCTTTAGGATATTCTACCTTATTACACTGGGAATAAATTAATGAATTTTTCTTACCTATAGTGAAATTATTTCGTCGATAAATAAAAAGAATTATGGATAGTGGTGCATCAAAATCAAAATTGATTTACTAAGGACGTACGCATTATGTATAATCTTGAACGTGTTGCATTCGTCTGAAGTTTTTCGAATACCAATTTCGACCGTTGAACCTTGTCATGTCAAATGTCACATGTGAAATGTATGTGCGTGGTGCATACAAAATGTGGCGTGTACGAAACGTGCGGGCCACAGCCTCCGAGGAGTGACATCATGGTGATTGGAATACGCTACGCTAACCTGACACGCTCGTAGCACGTACGCTTTAACTCCTGACGTTCTAAAAAGTCCGTTTACAGCTTTAGAATTTGGAATAAAAATTTGAATTTCTAAATTGGGAATTTTTCGGATTTGGAACGTTGACGTTAAATTAATGTCTTTCATTTATTTCGTTTGTATTTTTTACTTTCACTGTTATATTCGGCTTTGTTTGATTGTTTATAAAATTGTGTAGATCTATTATTATGTAGCTACTTATAGTTATACATCTTTGAATTGTTAATATTATGGTTAGATTGTTTTACGGCTACTCGTCTGATGATTAGATGTACCTTTTTTATTTATTTATATTAGATATAGTTTTTGTTTGTTCAATATATTCTATTTCTTTTACTCCTGCTATTTTTGTAGTACGTCAGTATACTTGTTAAATTAAGTGAAGCTCATGGAAATATAACAATTGATACTGTATTCCCCTATCACATCATGGGACGGAACATACTTGGCGAAAAGTGGGTGCCCTAGTTGCACCTCTGCATAACCCTTCGGGGATAAAATGCGTGATGTTATGTATGTTATGATACTGTATTCCTCGATAGTCTACAATTTTGGTTGTATATTATACGATTGTCACACTCCAGTAGACAAACATACTGCTAAGCCGCTGCCTAATACACCCATACCGCAAATCAAAGGTAAATTCTAGAACTAACGGATTTTTTAAAGGGTTTTTCGGCAGTTTACCTCGTCAGCTGTTTAGTAAGCCGCGGGCGCGTCAAATGCCCCCAGACTACTAATGTGAGCACGTTATGTCATTGATTCTAATCAGCCACATGGGATTTTGGACCCAAACTTGTACGAAGGTCCTGTTGTGGTTAGGAATCATAAATTTGGGTTTAGGGTCTTTTTGCTTTTGTAAGGATCGCTTGCTATGTGTTGATAGATAGGTCTTGGCTTCGATTCCAAGGGTGGGCTATTCGTACAGGTTTTTATTTACAGGTTACAATATAATATACTCAGGATTGAATCTCTCAGCGGAGATAACTATAGATAGGTGGCCAGAAGTGAAAAATGTAATATGCTTGATATTTGCGATGCACCGACTTTACGTTAGAATGGAATAAGCGGAAGGAGATATTTTTTTATATAAAACAGTCTTTATTTTGATGGTTATTCTATGTATACGTGTTTCAAATATGATATCGTGACTTTTCAAAGAAAAAAACGAGTTCATGTAAGTATATTTTGCAATTTTTTTGAAATGACGTAATTTTAAGGTTTAAAAACATAATTATCGTTAACGACATCTCGTGAATGCTTTTTATGGTACTGATTTTATAAACTGTTACAAGTAAATAAAGTTTACATCAAATATTTGAAAACCAACCTAGTCATACAAAGATTGTCAGCGACTTTTTATGATATATGACTTTGATGATTGACTCTTATGAAGTAGAAATTTACGGATGATTTTTGGTATAATGATAAAAGGTTGTGTGGTTTTATTCTTCATGTAATTTTAAAAGGATCCCGTATTTTGTAAATATTTGTCTATAAATTTGCGATATTTAATGTAGGGGTAATTTTAAACATAAAATATTAATTCAGGTTGTCTGGAAGAAATCGCGGAATGTGATAAGACCGCCAATTGTACTATCACTATCACATAGTATAAAACAAAGTCGCTTTCTCTGTAACTATATCCCTTTGTATGCTTAAATCTTTAAAACTACGCAACGGATCTTGATGCGTTTTTTTTAATAGATAGAGTGATTCAAGAGGAAGGTTTATATGTATAATAACATCCATTAAATAGTGGAGAAATACTGTTATTTTGTTATGTTATACCCGTGCGAAGCCAGAGCGGGCCGCTATGTTTTTGTATACAACGTTCACAGTTTTTCTGTAGTGTATTTAGTATCAGCATTGCACCCGTGCGAAGCCGGGGGGGGGGGGGTCGCTAGTTAATAATAATAATATCAGCCCTGTATTATATACTTGCCCACTGCTGAGCACGGGCCTCCTCTACTACTGAGAAGGATAAGGCCTTAGTCCACTACGCTGGCCTAGTGCGGATTGGTAGACTTCACACACCTTCGAAATTCCTATAGAGAACTTCTCAGATGTGCAGGTTTACTCACGATGTTTTCCTTCACCGTTAAAGTGAACGATAAATTCACATAGAATACACACATGATTTTTTAGAAAAGTCAGAGGTGTGTGCCTTTGGAATTTGAAGCGGCGGACATTCGTCTTGGCAGTCCGTTCCACACCCAACTAAGCTATCGCCGTTATATTTATGTTTGTACTTTCCCCTATTATGTAACCATACAATAAAGTGTAATAAATAAATAAAATCCAGAAGCCATTTTGTACAGTTGTCGATGGTCGAGATGGTAATATCCATTTAGAAATCTTAGCTATCTGGAACCGGGAACTAAATTCCCCGCGGATTCAATCCTAACACGGGAACATATCCTAGTTTGTCCCCGTGTAGTGAAACGTGTTACCGCAATTAAGGTAACTCTCAGTCCAAAACAGAGTTCATTGCACTCCATTATAACCATTGTTTTTATAATATGATACTTTCTTATTTCGATTTTGTAAGTTATTTTATATGTAAGAGTAAATAACACGAAAAATATTTCTTTACGAAATCACCGACAATTTGGTTGAAAAATAAAATGGTTATTGACATTTGAAATTTTTGTGAGCAAAAATGGTGCGTGGTAGGTTTATGGCGCTATCTCTGTCTCGCGAATGCAGTGTTATGGCCGGTGACACTCGACGACGTCACAATTTGCTATTTTTCTTATTTGACATTTACCTTTTCTACCAAATTCCAAACCTTACACCTTATTAATTATTGCGTGGATTTTCAAAATTTTCCCTCAGTTTGATTTTGTTTGACAATCATTTTTGATAAATGTATTAAAAAATATGTTGTCAACTACTCAATTGCAAATTATTATACCACATGCAATAAAATTGTCATGATTGCTATTTTAATGCTATGACACGTGAAATGCGAGCGTACACATGTACGCTCATGGTGAACACACCTACTTTTAATATCATCACGCCTCTATTCGTAGGGTATACAGAATCGAACAAAAAGGCCGAATGGTTACTATTTTAATTAACTACAGTATGGATAGTAGGCTTTGTGTAAATAAATTAACAGTAGATATAAGAAATTAATAATTACTTGACAGTTGTTTTAACTAATTGATTAGTTTAGGAATTTAATTTGAGCGAATGTCAATTTAATAGTTATTCTATTGAAAGGAAATATTGACAGCTGTGTAACAGTGAATGCTTTAGTGACGTAGTTGCGTGCGTAGTACTAGTTCTGCTCTGGCTTTTTGGGTTCGATCTTGAGTTGGGTAAATAACATTGGGTTTTTAAATAATATTCTGGTGTGTGGAATTTGTGCCCGATATGCCGATAGGTCCGCCACCTCTTACATCATGAGACAGGACACAAATGGCGTAAAGTGGGTGCCCCGGTAGCACTAGACTAGCGGTTTTGAACCTTATTTGCATAACAAGACATATAATTTAGTGCGAATTTATTACTCATCCTTTTGCTAAATACAGACTTATTTCGCGTAGGTTAGGTTCAGGAAGTAAATATCTAAAAATAATCTGTTGTAAATTAGGATCCATGATATATACGTCATGCAAAAATTACTGCACATATTTAAAAAAAATTGATCGTTTATATACTGTGGCTGTCTATTGCTTAGTATATTGATTCTATTTAGTACAAAGTATATAAAAAAGCATCAATGAACGTAGCTGCTCGACCGACACTTTTTCGCCTTAGGCCGTGTTTCGCAACTTCTAAGTAATTGATTCGTCACATAAATGTATAACCAAATATAACAGTAACACTCTAATCTACACTCCTTATTTGTAATTGTAATGGTAATAATAAAAGGCCTATCTACATATTTGATATTTATGAAACGGGCCCTTTGCGTCATAAATACTTCAAAATAAACGTGAAAACGGAACACTATTTTATTGTCAAAAAATCATAATATTATGACGATAACAACTTCAAATAAGATGTTATTAACCGACTTCAAAAAAAAGAGGAGATTACAAATGTATGGCGATAATGTATTTTAATTAGTCACCGACTGTAAAATTGGTAACCAGTATATACCATGTCAAATTATATTTGGTTTTTAGTGGTTTATGAAGGTGGATAATTTTTTTATTAAAAAGGTTTTATTCTTGTTTTTAGTGGTTTTTGAAGGCAGTGAATTATTTTTATGTACAACGTATTAGACATATTAAAAACTTTTTATGTACTTAACCTATAAGAGAATTTAAATGTCGTTGGACTGTTGTAGTGGGATGCGACATATTAAGATTAAATAAGATAAAAACTTGTTATATCAAGTGTTTTACGTGAGACAATTCGCAATATCGACCTCAAGGACCTGAGCTATGCACCAACATTATAATAAAATTATGTTAAACACATTTTTAAAATACCTGGGTATTTAGATACCTCATTTCTCTCTCTTATTTAGCGACTAATTAGGTCAAATACTTATAATGACTAACGAATTATTATTCTCGCCCTGGTTTCGTAAAAGCCGATTTCAAAAAACAATGTTATTAGATGTCGGATTCATCTCAAGTATTAACCAATGAAAATAAGTAATTTGCAAGGTTGTTAAACTAGGTTTATTCTGTTTGGTACGCTTTTAAATTGATATAAAGACAACGATTAAGATTAATTGAAATCAGATGTATTAAAAAAAATGACAATTATACAATTGCGATTTTACCATATGTAACAAAACTGTCATGATTGCTATTTTAATGCTATGACACGTGAAATTCGAGCGTACATGTGGTGAACACACCTACTTTTAATATCATCACGCCTTAGTCCGTAAGAGTAGACAGAGTTGCATAAAAATAACGAATGGTTACTATGTTAAGCGTAACTAAGGCTATGTGTAAATAAATTTTAACTATCAAGTATATAATAATAAGAAGTTACTTGATAGTTTACAAGTGATAACAACCTAGGACCTTTCGGCCACCAGCCTATAGACACTACCTCTACAACTAAGGTATTACCATTATTTTTAGTTTTTTTATTTTAATATTTTATCATATTATTTATTAAACCTATATTGTTTCATTTCTGCATCACTCAAAGGTTGACTGGTAGAGCATGCCTTCGACATGAAGCCCGCTTTTGTATGTAAAGTGTAAAAGAAATAAAAATGTCTAGTATTATATAAAATCTAGAAGCGAACGTTTGCAGTACACGGATTAAGAACTGATTATTAGATATTGCGACACTGAACGAGAGCTATACCAATATTGACAATATCTACTCTACTTAGTATTGATACAAGTATCTTGAGTGACAAGAATTAAAAAAGGACTATAAGCTAGGTGGAAGTATGTGTAATCAACTAATTAATACTGTCTAATCTATAATTTTGAAAGTTTGGCGGGTAATTGGTGTTGGGTTGCTTTGGTTGCTGGAGTGGATTTGCGCTCTTTTCGGAAGGCCTTTTTTCTTTTTTTGGGCTGCTTTGGTTGCTGGAGTTATTTCGCGTTCTCTTGGAGGCTTACTTTGAGTTATAGGCGGCGATAGATGATTTGCGCTTACTTGAGAAGGCCTTTTTCTGTTTTGGGCTGCTTTGGTTGCTGGAGTTAGTACGCGTTCTCTTATGTAAGCCATACACGCTACGGTCTACCGGAGAGGTCATCTGTGCAGGTATGCCTGCGCAGGTATCAATTGAAAGAATTGATTTTCGATTCTGCGCCGGTCGCCTGCACAGGCTCAAAAAATCTGCACAGGTCTATTTCCACACACATTGCGGTCTATCGGCGCAGGCATACCTGCACCGGTGGACCTTTCCGATGGACCGTAGCATGTATGGCAGCCATTAGAGTTGTAGGCAGCGCGGTGATAGCCTAATAAACTATATCAAACAGTATCAAATTTACGTTGTATACCAAGCACCTATTGCGAAGGGTCCGTATAATCTGATTCCTGCTTGCATCCCTTTCGTAACTTATGTAAAATCTAATTTTCATTAGAAAGATTTGAAGACCGCATTTTTGCATATTAGTAGTACCTTTGTTGTTTTGCGTTCACTTTTGGAACATGCCACCTTTTGCCACTGTAATGCACGGTGTTTACTTTGCGTTTCACGTTTCTAAAATATATTGCGTTATTGAGACTATCAAATCGTGACTATGATGGTTAATAAAATATGAAATATAATAAATATTAATTCACATAAACATGAAGCCTAGCAGTATTGCTTGGGATGTAAACAGGGTTACGAAAAATTTTGCATCTGTCGGCCTTGAACGTTGCAAAATTGCCAATAAGTTGTTAGTGTTAAAACTCAACCTTCAATGCACTATCAATTTATACCAAGAATATTAATCATCACTTTTCAATCGTCAAATAAAATTTATCTAATTAATATTTATAAAAATACATCTTAATATTCATACATTTTTAAAACATGTTTTATTAAAATGATACATGGATTTAAGGTTGACGATTTTATTTTCTAATTTATAAACTGTATATTATATATGCTTTGGATGTGGGATGTTTGCATGCATACTATATAATATTTATTATCATAATTATGACAGTTGATGCGAAATTAATCGTTATGTTACTTTTTAATTATTGCGATGATGCTACTACTAAAAAAATCATCACACGTGTTTTCTTTTCCGTTGCATTTTTGTGAATGTGTATTTTAAGGCTTATTTAAATTGTATTTTAATAAGACGTAATTTAACAATGACAGTGTTATTTATGAAGGGGAGTACTCCTTGCAGATGAAACCAAGCCAATGCCAAGATAATGCGCCAAGCAAGAATTAACAATTTGATTTTGAACACAAACATTAATTCTAAATTAATTTGTTTTTGTATCATTACACTTCTACGTCTACTATAATAATATTAGAAAATATTGTAAAATAATAATCTCAACCATTAATAAATTTAATATTACCTATTTTTTTATCAATAATAAGTTTTTTAATAATTAGAACAACATAATATGTTTTATTATACTCACGAATGACTAGAGAAATTCACTCAATAGCTTCTGCTTGCGGCTCTCCAGCGTGAAAAAGATTTTCAGGGCTAAAAGTCCCGTTTATAGATGATAGAAAGTAGCTTATGGGCTTCTCAGGGTCTCAAACTATCTCTATACATTTCATTGAAATTCTTTGGGTAGTTTTTGAGTTTAGTTTCAGACACGCAGACAGATGCCGTGGGGTTTTTGTTTTAAAATATATATTTTAGATATTAAGTGGTACAATTCTGTCATACACGATTGTTGCATAACTTTACCCGTTTACGCAGTGCATGCAGCAGAAGCTTTCAAAAGGAATAAATTTTCCTCGTTTTTGCAACATTTCTCGTTGATGTTCCGCTGCAATTGGTAATAGCGTGATGTTATAATACCTATAGGCTTTTACGATAAATTAGCTATCCAACACTAAAACATTTTTTTTAATTCAAACTAAGAATTCCTGAGATTAGCGCGTTCAAACAAACAAACACTTCATCTTTATATAATATTATGGATTACTATAATTAATTATGAAGAATGTTATACAAGGTTTTAAATTAAAAATGAAAGCAACAATTACGGCTTAAATCGCGTATTTCATAATTTAATTGTTTTTATAATTATTTTTATATGTTAAATACACTTCGTAATTATTACTTAAACTTTACTGAGTGCTATAATTTAATTAATTCAATAAAATTAGAGCATCCTAAAAAGCATCTTAATTCATTTAAGAATGATCATATTTTGATATAGAAGTAAAACATAAATAGAAATGATATGTATTACCTTATTCAAATTGTTGTTGTTTTTCAATGGGTCTTTTAGTTTGTATTTTGAGATATTTAGGAACTGAATTAGTATCTTATGTAAACATGTTGTTTTATATTAATTGGTTTTTGGTAAAATTCTCGTTTATATTTTTTATGCTCGTTTTTTGCTTCTTGCCTTTTTTTTAACAAGACGTAGTACGTAAAAATATTTTTATAAAAAAAATACCCTAAACATACTACATTTATTTGCGTTTAGTTATACACTACATACTACATTTAACATAACTATGTAAAAATATATTTACTTTTCAGCGCCCATAGCTCCAGTTTTTCCAGACTGTCGACGTAAAGCTGGCTGTCCCGACGGCACTGCTCTCCCGTACTATTCCTGAGCACCACAACCTTCGGGAACCTCTCCCACAACTCCACCACGTTAACCGGGACACTTTCCTCAAATGTCTCATTTTTCGAAGACAACTTTAGGATCGTACTGTTTAGTATACTCTCGGTGATGATAGTGTTATCAGATATAGTAAGTTCGATGCACTCCCGCGCCGCGGCGATGTGTGCCGACAATACGGCAAGCACGGCGCATGCGATTGCCGCCATAGTACTAGTCGTTATGATGCCGGGCCGGCATTTCGCGGGTATAAACTCTCGTCTCGCGACTCGGTGACCCCACGGCATCGACTGGACAATGGAGTTAGGAAAACTATTGTCCTGCGCAACGTATTTATTACAATTAAAAATGTATCACTGTTTTAAATTATCTTTAAATTCGCGTTCCATTTTTGAATCCTTGAAACGATTCTTATAAAAAATTCACCATTCATTCACGAATTCACTATTTTATTGAATGTTTTTGTATAATTAACAGCATTATTTTTGTATTTACACTGTTTCTAAATTATTATCAAAAAATTACAAATATTTTAAGCCGCAAATAACATTATTTAAAAATCACTTTCACACAATGTTTTTACTTAGAAGCGGTGTGTTAACAACTGCTCGTTTTTTTTGTCAAGAAATTTAAGGTAGTTAGCTAATTGTGTTGTTATTGGATTAGGTGGTACTTTAATGTAATTTATTTCAACATGATTTCGTAAGTATTTGCTGTTAGGTAATGATTAACCCTTGCATAAATAACTGTAAATTGAAGAGGCGGTTCCGATGGCATTTTTTTAAGCCAAATGATATGTTGCACGAAAAAAAATACAATAATCTTGGCTTAGTATGTAAATATAATGAGGGGCTCCAAACATGGCATGTAAATAAGGGTAAACAATCAATCAGAATACCTCGTAGGAAATTTACATAAAAATATCTATTCAAATATTGTTGTGATAGGTAATTATGTTGTTTTAGTTTTAATATATCGAATTTTATGTAGCGGTGGATTAAATAAACTGATATGGACTAAAATAAACTGGGCCACGGAATTTTTTAAATTATATTAAAATCAACATGAATATTTTGTATTAATAAATCCATAAAAATAATTTGATGTAAGCAAATTTTTATCAAAATACGTTAATTATAAAATGGTGGTATACGTTGAGCTGCAAAAATGAATAAACATAATAATCGAAATTTAAAATTTTCATACACGTTATCGGTTCTTCGACAGATATGCCCTGCCCACTGCCACTTCAGTTTGCTAATCCTGTGTGCTATGTCGGTGACATAGGTTCTCTGATGAACGACCTCGTTACGAAGTTTATCCTTCAGAGAAACTAGCATAGCACACCACGGCTCGGTAAACGTAGTCTAGAACGCTTTCCAGCTAGGTGGAGTGACGATCTGCGAAAGGTCGCTGGTAAGAACTGGATGTGATAGGCCGAAGACAGGGTAAAATGACGCATATTGGAGCAGGCCTACGTCCAGCAGTGGATAAAGATATAGGCTGATGATGATATATGTTAAGTTTGATAAAAAATCTTGATGTAAAATAAATAGCTTATAATTGATATAATTATTTTATTTTTTTGTAATAATACAAATATATTACTTATATTAGGCGATTTTTATTATTTAATTTGTTCAATTGATCTTGTGTATAGGTGATTTCTAGTATTGATTTTGTCCAATTGTTCTTGTGGTTAATTGTAATTGAAACACATTATATATTTTAAATATATTGTGTGAAAAGTAATTCTCGAGTAAACATAAAACCGCGTAAATTTTTGAACGTTCGGCGATCGGCCGCGACCCCAAAATATAATTGGCACTAACAGTTTCAATAAACACAACACGTACATATTTATAAATATAATCTCTGTGGTAAGGTGACTGTGGATTTTGTGTACTTAGATTCGAATCCCGGGTGAGGAATATTCATGATCTGCATTTTTTCTGCATAATGTTTGTCAGTATATTTATAATGAAACAATTAAACATGCAATTATATTTTTGCTGCCTCGGTGGCGTAGTTGTATTGCATGTCCGGTACAATAGCGCTCTGAGGTCCTGGGTTCGAATCCCGGGTCGGGCAAAGTGATATTTGGGTTTTTCTGCTCAGTATCAGCCCGGAGTCTGGAATTTGTGCCCGATATGGCGATAGGCTCGCCGCCTATCACATCATGGGACGGAACATACTTGACGAAAAGTGGGTGCCCTAGTTGCGCCTCTGCATACCCCTTCGGGGATAAATGCGTGATGTTATGTATGTATGTATGTATATTTTTGCAGATTTGATGAAATATAATCTCAGCCATCCTGAGTTCGATGTCCGAGTTCATTCATTTTCACTCAGAGTTAGTTATCTCTAGAATGACTTATAACCGATAGTATAAAATGGCGGGAAAACCTGATATATCACATTAACTTATTTTAATAATAAATTCAAAAGTAATTTATATAATTTGCTAAATCATGTAATTGAATATTTAACAAAAAAAATTAAATTATTAATCGATACGAATTTATTTTCGAAAGAATTATTTTTTCCAAATACTATGACGGTTAAATTTCGAATATAAACATCCAGCATTAAATTAGGTTTGTTGTGAAGGTCTCAATTTATTGATAAACTAAACAATGCGGTTACTAAACTGCAACTAAGCGTATTGTTGACGATTCCCAGGAAATTTGGGCGATTAGGTCATGAGAAGAATGGTGTTGCCATTTGTTTTAATTAATTACTTGTAAATCCCACAGTAGGATGCCCATAACGGAAATTAGTATAAATTTACCGCCTCTTTCAATAAACGATCTCAATCTCTTTTTTCGATCTATTTCAAAAATTGACCAATCAGAGCTAAGTTTTTGGACATGCTTACGAATGAGCCATTATAATTGGTTCATTCTCGTATTCGGATTGAAAATTGAGATTGTTTATTGAATATGGACTAAGCAAAATACAAAATTGACCCCTCAATTACCAGATTGATATAAAAGAAACCCAATGCGCGTTCAATTCGTGCGTCAGAATCGCAAGTAAACGCATAATATACATTCGTATGTAAAATGCGCTTACGTCCTTCTGTTCGACTATCGTTTTGGAATGAGAACCTTTCGCGTAAAAGGTCTTTGTGTAGAATTTAGTATATTTTGCACTTTCTGATTTGCTTAAATGAGAATAAGTTTCTGTACTTTTCATTTTTAACAAAGACTCATGCGTCTATCCCTGAAGGAATGGCTTTTCGAGCTGAATTACCTTCAGTAACATACGTGTTATAATTATTATCCTTATTAAAAACTACGTCATTAATACTAATAAGTCTCTATTGAATCCAGTAACTACGAAGGTGTCTTAGATTTTCGCCTTTAACGAGGTATAGAGTTGGCGTATTATCAAACACTTAAATACTTTTACGACTTTTATCAATTATAGATATAATGACTAATAGTCAAGAACATTTTCTTAACTATTTGATGATAAAATTAGAATTTGTTATTCATTCAATTCATTTAAGATAAATTGCTGATAATTAATCCTGAAATACGTTTGTCACGCCTTGTCAAACCATCACATTTGGATAAGGCGTTTGGCTTGGTTTGAGTAGGTTTGCAAGCAGTGTCGTAATCAGTATAAGTTTACCTTTTGCTGAACAAAATAGAGTGGAAAATAGATTGTTTTTTCAACTACAAAATAAAAAAAGAAAATTTTGGCAATTATATTCGACTATCGTCATTATTGTTTTGAATAAAGTTTGAAAGTCCAATGTAGTAGTGTTTCGGTTTAAGGTTTTTTTAACACTATAGTGTAACGCAAATGTTACTGAGACTGTAAATATGCAGAAGCATTTGTTTTAAAACACTTAATATACTGACTTATAATTCCTGTTAAAATTCGACGGTGTTTGCGACGTCTTCAATATTTTTAAAACAATATTTAAGGGTAAAGTATATTTTAGATAGTTTTATTATCACACTGTTCTTACATTTGAGATGAACAAAAAACCATTTAAGATTTATAGAACTATTTCGTAGTCCAAATGAAATAATTTCTTTCTATTTATTGATAATTATTTTATCATAAGATATCAAAAAGCTTGTTAAGAAAATAAAGTATTTTAATCGATTTAGCCAATTATATATATTTTAAGCTGTCCAATAATATTAATATACAATGACAGCTCTGTATTAAATACAGTCCCATTGCTGGGCACGGGACTCATCTACTGAGAGGGATTAGACCTTAGTCCACTACGCTGGCCTAGTGCGGATTGGTAGACTTCACACACCCTAAAAAAATCTA
>NW_023592643.1:0-2726 GCF_014839805.1 Manduca sexta | reverse complement strand
AACAGACTGCATTTGTTATTGGTATTAAGTGTCTCTTGTATTCTGAGATCCAAAATATTGGAATGGATCATGGCTCATGTTGGCCCTGATTTGCATTACACATAAAAAATCTTACTACAATTTACGATAAAATAAATATTGCACAATCAGCCAATTGTAAATAATTAAAAGCAAAGTATTTTTCTTTAACTAAATTATCAGTTTCCATCGTTCCAAGCAAATTTTCCCACCATACTCGGATTGGTGAAACGCCATGCAGTCAAATTAGTCCACACTGACGCAAGCGGACGTGTCAAATAGATCACTGCAACTATTCACAATATATACATATAAAAATTATCCAGTGTACATTTATCAAAAACTCTGAATACAATTCGGTGCGTGTAAGCCAACAGCATTATGACGTTCAGTTCAATATATTGAACAAACCTGTCGTAATAATATTGGCTGCGTGGCATCGCATTTAAGTATGTAAGTCGATAATATCAGGAACTTTGTTTCTAAATTGACCACGTACATCCAAATGACTATTTCAACACATTATCATGAACTCATAATTCAGGTAATTTGCCACACCATCCCGTATTTTGAGAAAATTAAAAGGTATAACTGGCCAACACAGATCAAGACGGTGTGATATCAGACCGCTTTGCCTCCTTTGAATGTTGCAAAAAAACACGAGACGACAGGCCGTGTCGTTACATTCTGATTGGTCGACACACTAGCACGTGATTCACGCGCCAGTCTCTCAACCTATCACAATCAACGGTTAAACGACATGGACCATTGTGTCGTGTTTGTAATCCACATTCTAGGGCTGCTGATATATTTGGTATGCCCATTCGTTTCCTTAGGTCAGGAAAGGTACGTGAAGCGTGCGTAAATTGTTGAACAGTTCCCAATATTGCCAACCCTAGTTCATCATTCTGTCAACCCGTTAAAACCGTTAAATATTTGACACGTCCAAGAAAAAAATATATATGAAGTACATATCGTATCCATTGTCATTTTCCAAAAAAATAAAGTTTTTCTTTTATCACAGAAAAAAATATAAAAAGAATAAAAGATGGCAACTTATGTTATGCACCACGTTACAAACGAAATATAATTATGTTAATTTGTTTAAATACTTAAAAAAATACTAAAAAAAAAAACATACATATTAATACAGATGAAAATAAGTTTTCGGCAATACAAAAAATATATAAATCCCACTCAACAGTAAGAATTATTAAAATAAAATTTAATACATTATATTCTGATGTCATTCTCTCATGAAAATAATAAAATGTTCACTTTCGATGGTAAAATTATACACTGATATAATATATTTTTGTTTCTCTGGTGATTTTGAACATTTTTATATAGTGTTGATGTGTGGAACTAGTTTTAATATGTTTAATTATTATTTGTTTACGAATTTCTTATTTTTTTTTAATGGACCGTATATATGTGACACAATATTCTATGCAATTATTTTATTTTCCCAAACATGTTCTAACCAGTTCCACAACCAGCCGCGTAGGACCAAACGAAGCGATTTCTTATAAATACTACAATACATACATACAAACAAATAAACACGTCTAAAAAGGAATGTAATTTAGTATATCCGATGTTTGGTCGAACGGAGCGTCCCTCGCGGGAGCGCCAGTTCGATTCCCGTCCGCGGCACACCAGCCACGGCGTAACAGCAGTCAGTACTCGCACGACATATTCATTCTATTTCATGATTTTTTCCAAAACTTTCTCAATGTGAAAAAATTCAAGCTCTAAATATAGGTTTGTAATTATTTTCCAATCAGCTCATATCGTGACAATTTAGATACCAAATGAATCGTTCTTTCACAGAACGTCAACACCAATAACAGAAGCCAGCCGCTCACTGCTGGCGCCTACAGGACTGTAGTGAAGCACCCCGCGCGAGTACCGACCGACTACAACTACAAGCGTTGTGGCGTCGTACAAATGTATAAATGACATTACATACCGTCCACGCAGACATCTCCACTATAGTACGTTAGTATATACACGCGCTAAATCTATATATGTATACATACACCTCCTAAAATTGATTATCTTTCTGAACACATTCTCAATAAGATATGGGGGGGTTACCACCTAACTGTACGCATGCCATCGCACCCAAACTTATATGGCACGAAATTATAACCTTAATAAAATAATATAATATCTAGCCAAGCAGTACCTAAACGTAGGCCTGGATAAACTTTTTTTTTTCAATTTAATTTATATTTATATAAAAGCAACGTTTACGTATATAGTGCGAAAATTTACATTACGTCTCGTTAAATTATAAATTCGTAATAACTAACTCATATTTGCGGACGGCGTCGAGTGGATACCGGTGGTATCGACTGTGGAAAATTAAATAACTCTCACGAAATATAGTCATTTTGACATTGCGTTAGTAAATGACACCACATATTCGTATTTAGCTTTGCTAACATTGTGCCAAGTGATCCATGAATAAAGAATATTTTCACCAAAACCCCACTCTGTATGTGTGAGTGTATTTCACTACATTTCTGCGATTCTTAGAGTAGTACACGTGACATTAGTGTGCATAAAATTAAAATTACTTTTTATATTATTATGTTCAATATCTACATTTTTTATTTACATCTATGGTTTGTGTAACTTATTGTAAAGTGTTATTTTCAAGCCTTCCAAGTAGTTAGTTGCATTTAGTAACACAATGTCAA
>NW_023592642.1:0-1854 GCF_014839805.1 Manduca sexta | reverse complement strand
TTGTTATTACAGAAGTGATATAGACATGGAGTCTACTCAAAGTAAATAGAAAGATTGATTTCGGTATTATTTATTTATTTACACGTGTACCTTGAAGCATCTATTGTTGTATCATAGAAAACATTCTAATACTTTAATTACTTCTACTTGTAATTTGAATAATTTCTTTTGATATTATAAAAATTTCTAATTACTTTGACAAGTACTAGTCGATCAGGTTTCATTCTAGTAAAAGAAATTTTATTGAAAATTTCTTTAAGTATAATAACATTTCAATTATCACCGCTAAAGCTTATATCTTACCCCAAACCTAAGACACTGGACGTCCAATATTTACCAAGCGGTGTATTTTTTGTCAAGCCCGAATGGAAGGGTTGAATGGCTGAGGGTGTTTGAAGATGGCCACCTTCACCGCGCCGTGGAATCTGGAAAATTGTGACGGAATATTATTTTGAACGCTTTTATATCGCTGTCAAGTCTGTCTTCGATTTGTTTGTCGTGTTGTCCTGCTATGCTTAAGTCGGTTCTAAATATTTTATTTTGTATCTTTATTGTTTTGGCGGCCATTTGCATCATTAATTAGAACGGTTTAAAAATCTATATTATAAGGCAAAGTCTCCAAAAGCTGTCTGTCTATATGTCATAAATTTTCTCAAAATCTACAGAACGGATTTTTGTACAGTTTTGCTAAAAGAGAGTGCTATTCTTGAAGAAGACTTAGGTTAATACTTAATAATACATTACGGTTTTATGTAAATTGACTGAAATATAACGATTACCGTTGGAGAGGTGGCATGGTTGTATAAAATCTCGTGGCATTTACGTGGGATAAACTTTGTGATTGATTTCCACGCAGGCGAAGCCGCGGGCACAGCTAGTATATTATAAATACAACTGTAGCTGTTGAATATTTTTTAGGTCTCATTAACTCACTCAATCATTACCCAATACTTGAACCTCCTAATTAATAGGAGGACATTTTAATACAAGATTCCGTACAATATACGCCCACACAAAGGACAACCCAATATACTTAATTAACTCACTCAAACGACGCTCCAATACCAAGAACACGCATACCACAACCATTCTAAAGGATCAAATCAACATCGAAACATAGATAAAGACAAAAGTCAACCGTTCAATACTAATGAGTGGTTGAATTATCGATAACTTGAAACGTCTGGATCATTAATAACTCACCGTAAATAATATCATTACTGATGGACCACCCAAAATCATCACCTTCAATACATGCGATCGTAAACAACGTAGATAAAGAATGAAAATTATGGGAAATGAATGACGAAAAATTAAGAGAAATCGACGTTCGGCCGACGTAATTGTAGGCCCTGTGTTGTCGGCAATTTGCATACGATATGAGGAGCTAATGGTAGTAAGATTCCGATTTTTTTTACTAAATATTCCATACATGAACATGCACAATCGTTATTAGCATAGATAACGTTCAAAGAGAATGTATGTGATAAATTTAATACGAGCGTTTCAATGGAGGCATCATTTGTAATTGACTATAATTTGTTGTCGCGAAGTTGGCACGGAATGTATTTCACATAACGTTAAAAGATATATTTTGATTTGTTTTAGTGTTTATGTAAATCTTTACTAACATGTAATATTTATCACTAAAAAACTTTGGAGTTATTAAATTCATCAAACCATATCAGATCATGATACCAAATCAGATTTTATTAATTGATTGCTACTGGTGTTCCAACCACTACCACTAGTTAAATCTTTTGTGAGCAAACAACTTGTGTGAATCATCTTTTTCTATGTTTTTTTTTGCATGCACGGTAGAGTGAGCCCATTGCATCTAATAGTAAGTGGAGT
>NW_023592641.1:0-8018 GCF_014839805.1 Manduca sexta | reverse complement strand
TTTTTTCGACTTTGTACGCACGATTACGGTGAAGGTAACTTGAGTAATATACTCACTTAGTACTAAAATGTACATAACGATTTGATTAAAATTAGTAGAGGTTTTATTGTGATAGTTAATAACGTTAAATGTTTGTGACTGAGGTCAGAACCCTAGCATAGTTACTAAAAATGGTTTACAGGAACATTAAAAACACGTCAGACATTAAAAGGTATAATTCTCTTCTATTATTTACAATAATATGCTTTATATTGGAGAGTGCACCAAGATTAAAAAAAACGTATATAGATTATGATACTAATTATAATGATGTAACAGAACCGTTGAAGAACCACCTAATTTAAAAATCATCATAAATCGTTTCATAAAAAAATATATATAAATATATGAATATTATAAAATGTAATAATAATATCAGTAATAAAACATCGTAACATGCTACACTACAATATCAAAAACATCGATGGCGGACCTTGTTATCGACCAGGTTATCTTCTGTCACACGATCTTAAAATCTTGTTTCCTAAATTACTAGCACTAAATAGAAACAATGTATTAAATATCATTACATAGTGATGTAAAAGTATACAGAGATACGACAGACGTCGCGATCTCCGCTCAATAAGAAACACCTCTACCACGCGACAATAACTCGTCCGCGACATTAAAATTTATCGCAAACGTGAGAGTTTACGCGAAAGCCCGGTGATAAAATAAAATGACAGTTGTTTAGTACAGGCCCGGGAATATTGTAGGTGCACACTAGGTACAAATTGAAAGGTATGGGGCGCCTGAGACTGGTTTTATTTATGTTTGAAAATGGCTTTGGATTGCCGCGGCTACGTGGTAGAGGTATGACGTCTGTAAAAAAGGGCATTCTATTTGGAACAATAAACAATTTATTTGGTTCCGGTTTACGCGAGACAGGTGCTGTAAGAGTTCTGAGGTAAAGGTTCAAATTTTAGTCATACTTCGTGGTCATTTACTTCGAAACGTCGGGAGAAAATTAAAATATAAAAGCCTCGATTAAATCCGAAAAATAGTTTATTTTTAATGTCTAACATTTGCGTAAACATAAGACTACTTACGGACAAAATTCCATTAATTTCCCATGGGAGCAAATTACCTGAAAAAGTAGCCTATGCCTTAATTCAGGACATGGTCTATCTCTGTGCGAAATTTCGTCCAAAATGATTCAGTGTTTTCTGCGCTTGCTTCTAACAAACATCCAAAAATTTTCCAATTTTTTGCACTTATAATATTAGTAAAATAAATTAATTAATTCGAATGAATTCACTTCACTCTATTCGAATAACATAAGTTAAAATTTAAGGAAGCTCTTAACGTAGTATATTTCTACTAGCCACAACACAGGAAATCGAGCTAAAATATACCTACTATTACATTTATAATATGAAGGTATAAATCTTAATAAATAAAAGCTCTGTTTTTTTTTGTATACAACTCAAATAATTCAATAGCTAACTTTACTAAAACTTTACAACATTTACGGCTAATTCCGTCGATACGTAAACTATAAACGTTAACTTCTACGTTTACGTCCACCGCAATACAGTGGCGATACGATGAAAATTTCACGCAATCACGACGCCTCGCCCGTCGCAGTTTCATTCGAAATGAGGCGAAATCACTTGGAGTCGCATTAAACGAATTGTTACGGTCTCGTATGCGGAGTGTCTAATTTTAATCCTTAAATCGGTTTTTATATGCAGAGTATATTAAGAATGTTGTAAGTAGGTCCTGTAGGTATTAGGTATTGTAGGTACTACGTTAAAAATAATAATTTATTTTCGCGTGAACGAGTCCACCGTCGACTTAACATTTTATGTAGTTTCGTAATAGTGTGGAAATGATTGATGGTATTTTAGAATTTCAATTTTACTCCTGTATTGTGTACTGTCCCACTGCTGGGCACGGACGGCCTCTACTATCGATACAGATTAGGCCTTAGTTCTTACGGAAAACTTCTCAAATATGCAGTTCCTCTCAATGTTTTCTTCACCGTTAGAGCAAGTGATAATTTGCAAAGCATATACACATAACTTTAGGTTCTAATTACCTTTAAAACGCGTAGATACATAGCGATAGTATCGCTAGTAAATCTTTTATCTGTATATTCTGTAACTTTGTCATCAGTCATCACGTATTTTTACGGTGCTTGCTTACTTACGTATGTACTTATAAAACATATCCCGCAACCTGTCAGAAGCATTCAAAAAACTTTCAGCTGTTAATTACTAATAATAAATTAAAAAATATATATTTATTTGGCACCAATTAAATCTATTACAATAACAGCGTTTTGGCGTCTGCTTTTAAGTGTAGCAATACTCGGAGACACTGCTCTTCCTTATCCATTATTAATTGATTAAAATCTAGACAGTTTCCCATATGATTACCATTAAATTTTCTAGATCACAAACTCCCAGGTCGCAGTAACAGTTTCCAAAAGCTAGCAGTAACAATTCCTCCAAACATTTACGGTGAAGGTAAGTGATATCACATAACATATAAACAATACATAAGACAAAGATTTTACTGTCGAACACAACATAAAGGGGTTGTGTACAGGTTTACGTTGCCGGGATTAGTCTGGCCAGGCCGTAAACTTAGCCAGGGTTGCTTTTATACCTCGTTGCAAATAATAGCACATAAAACTTGTGTGAAAAACACTAGTTATGGACACGGTGTAGATGAACGGGGCGTGCAGTAGGGTCTGACGAAAAATCTTATATTTTTTTTATTTATAAGTGACGATAGCCTAGTTGGGTATGGAACGGTCTGCCAACACGAATGTCCGCAGGTTCAAATCCCAAGGGCACACACCTCTGACTTTTCTAAAAAATCATGTGTGTATTCTTTGTGAATTTATCGTTCGCTTTAACGGTGAAGGAAAACATCGTGAGGAAACCTGCACATCTGAGAAGTTCTCTATAGGAATTTCGAAGGTGTGTGAAGTCTACCAATCCGCACTAGGCCAGCGTGGTGGACTAAGGCCTAATCCCTCTCAGTAGTAGAGGAGGCCCGTGCTCAGCAGTGGGCAAGTATATAATACAGGGCTGATATTATTATTATTATTATTTATAAGTGTAGTTAAGAATATAATGGACATCTTTGCATCTGAGATGTGACCCTGATACTGCGAAGAGGTTTATATAATTATCTCCTTATTCATAGATATGATTTAATGAAGCTCTATCTTTACTGTGATAATAAGTATGTTTCTCAGAGCTAACGGCATGGCCGCCTTTGCAGTGCGTAGACGTAGGGCCCTTGTGATTGGCTAATATTGAGATAGAACTTCAAATTGGATGTCAGATAAACAAAGCTGAACAAGCAGCAAGCTGTCAAATAAACAAAGCTGAGAAACAGACTAGTTATCACAGCAATGCTCCGTTCTTAGATAAATAATGTCTACAAATAAGGGGGTTAGTGTTTAATAGCTGTTAATCCGGAGTTAGATACCTCGAGTGTTTAAATAACATGTCGAAAATAATAAGTAATCTTGTTCTGCAAACTCAAACAAAACATAAAGAGAAATTTGGTCATGTAAGTCAAAAATTATACATTTTTAAAAGAGATAAGGTACAATTTGGCCCTCCAAAAAAAAACTCACGCTGGTAAGGGCAATAAATAAACCCAAGCATAAACTAATATCTAATCAAATGAATCAGGCTATCGTCGTCCATTGCTATAACTAGGCTTTCCCAAGTAAGTGCCAACAAACCCGATCTTCAGCAGCGCGCACTCATCCGATACTTATCTATCTGCATTTTTTAACTCTCTGCTCTTCTCTTTTTTTTTATCTAATCCAGAGCCTCACTGCTCTATCGATCGTCCATTCGACAGCCAAATATGGTAAGAAAACAAACACAAATATTTCTTTCTATGCGCTTTTTTCTGCTGTCCGTACGGTAATTCCTAATCCAGCTAAGCAGTAGGGGTGAAGAGGCTCTTATAAAAATGTCAGGATAAGATTTAGGTACCCGTGTGTATTGGGATGTGTTGTATAATACTAATTTCTTTTGTTGCTACCACCAGCGTTATCATGCGGATATTCTCGTTTTTATTATTTTATAGTCCTAAGAGTTTTCTCATGACTTCGTCTACGTTAAAGCGTTTTAGTAGGATAAAAATTAGCTTATACCCTGCCCAGGGTCCTGAACCATCCGCATACCAAATCGAAATTAGGTTGGTACTTTTGAGTTTATAGTGTTCAGACAGACGCGGTGGGGGAATTTGTTTTATAATATAAATTTTAATGATTAATTATTATTAGTTCCGTAAACCTTGAGCTTAAGTATAATATTATATTGAATCTTAATATAATAACTATATTTACATTGACGGTTTAAAAATAGGAGCGTTGAAATTCCTCTTCTATCTAATATAAATTTATTTTGAACTCATAATCAAAAACACGCGGAGTAACAAACATTCGACAAAATTGCAGTACGTGTATAAAAATTGTTTTACTGCGCCATTAATTTCCGTAATATCTCAATCTCTTCGGCAACTTCGCGAAGTCATATCTCATCAAAGATTAAAGAATTAATCGTAGACTGTGTTGTGGGCGTGGCAAGACTTATAATGGTAGACCGCTGTATCGTTCATCATAAAAACATCTCGTAAACTATCAAGATTAGTAATTAATTTAGGAGTGTCTGGTATATTTCTAGAATAAATAGTAAGCAATGAGCTAGCAAGATTAGTGAGCATTCAATTAAGGTATGAATGAAACAATATTAACCTTTATACATAAGTTATTTTAAGCATTGAAATTGTAAAATTAATATGAAAACCACAGCTACGAAATTGAAATAACTAAAATATTTTCGTAGAATTCTCCATAAACTAATAATTAAGACTACCTAAGATATATCGACAAAATAATAAGAATACAGAAATGATACACAATTCTATATATTTATAATTACAAATACACATTCAGTTTTGGAAGTCAGATATGATCCTTCAAAACTGCGACCCCTCGAGCGTGGCGGTGTGTCATCTGGAATATAATATATTGCGTTAGCCGGACCCAGGCCTTCCCTAAGGAGTCCCTGTTAATTATCAAGTACAAGTCGCCTGTCGCACCAGGGGAAACCTTTTAATGTTTTGTTTCTATTTATTGAAACTGTTTTAAATATATTTATTTGCGAAATATTTGGATTAAGTTAGTTTAAATTTTTATTGTGATTTTGTTATTGCTGAGAAATAATATTAGTTATAGAAATTTTATGTATTTTCATAGATCTTAAGTATTGAGGCCCTCAGTTTGTGGGATAAACAATTCATGATATTATTATCTAAGAAATATATGTTAGTATTTTAATATTAGATTGGGAACAATCATAAGTAATAATGTAAATGTTGTACGAATTAACACTGACTCTCAGGCAATGGTGTATAAATGTAACAAAAGAGAGCTGACGAAAGTCAAAACAACATTTTTATCTATAAACTGCTTTCACAAAATAAACAATTTAAGTAAATTTCACTTATCTTTTAAAAGTTTAAATAATTTTTATTTTCTTTTACGATGACTTTTGAAAGATGTTATTCCTTGGTTGAACCTGGCACTGCCACAGGGGATATTTCTCGACGTTCCAGTTCGCAAATTAAATTTAAATCCCCTAACATTCTTCCCGCCCGTCAAATTATTGCCAACGTGAAAAAATGTTACGCGTGGTCATTGATTTTTTTATTTCATAATTAAATTGGGTTGTATTGTTTTAACACTTACCTATTTGTTTCGTTCTTGTTAAGCCACCTGAAACGATTGTAATGAACCAATGTGTCGTAGTTATAATGTTAATGATTAATTAATAATTAATTAATGATTATGACTGACGAAATTGCTTTCCCTATATTTTTTCACGAGAAACGGTATAATGGTCAAAAATAATTCTTTCCCCTGGCAACATATAAAATATGACGTCAGCCATTTTACCTAAAAGTTATTTACTTTGTTTCGTTACATAAACTGGATGCTTACGGAGCCATAACTGAAAAGGTAAGAAACAGAGGCCGCAAGGGGACACCTCCAAGGCACTTGTCAAAGCTCGTAATATTTTATTAGATAACCAAATAAAACTCACCGGTCGACGTTTGCAAATTTTTGCCCGAGGTTATCGTGAATTTTACTTTGGACGTTGGTAAACCAGATTTGGTGAATAAATAGATTTGGGTTTATGTTTTTATTAAAGAAATATTGTTTTGGTTTCTATTTTAGTAAAACCTTTTTGTATTGTAATTGTACTTTTTATGGATTTCGGCAACATGGGAATCTGTGTTGACACAATACGCCATTGTATTTGGTTTTGTGTGCTATGTTAATATTTTCGGAAGAGATTTATCAATTCGTTTCATACAATCTCGAATGTATCAGTAGTTGAGAAATTATTATCAATAAACAATCCAATTGCATTTATAATTGTGTTACGTGTACATATTAAGTGTGGTTATAAATATTATATTTAAATATATAAAATATAATTTTAGACGAAAGCAATTCTTCTTGACGAAAAATGTTTTGTTTTTCCTTTTTTTGTGCATATGACAGATCCAAGGAACTATGAAAAGCATATAATATGTAATAGTTTTTCTTTACTCATGGTTAGTTTGTAATTAATCTATATCTCATAAAAATGTCATGTAGATTAATTATTTAATTAAGCAACCTGAAAATAAATTTAGTACAGTCTTAACTCGAAACCAAAATCTGAGTCATAAAGAGGGATTCGTATAGGACAAAATACATTCGCCACACACCTTCATCTATTAACATTCATAACGTACAATTTAACGTTGCGAGGTTAATTTCACCTAAATATGTAAATTATCATGAGCCGACCACCGTTAATTCGGAGATGTCAGTTTGTAAATATTTCTGTCTTTTTCACGCGTTTAATTTTGAATTGGCGCGTGAGAGAGATAGACGCACCATGTGTATTATGAATAAGGTGGCAGGGAAAATTTTAACGGCGCCTATGAGGGTTGTGAACGCTGAAATAACTTTCAAATATTGTCGCTAGGTGGACGGAAAGTTTGGTTCCTAAGGGAGGTTGTTTGCCGGGACGAGCCCGTCTCGCTGTTTATAAATGAAACGCATATCATTTTAAAACCTTGCCCTTTGTATGATGTACCTACCGCGAAGCGAAATAAATTCCACCTAAAATGTTCTTCGGCATATTATTCCAAAAGTTTGTTCTAAAATTTAAATGTAGCTAGTATTTTTCGTAGTTGGTAAAAGTTGTCATTTGTAATTTGATAATATTGTATTTTTAAGATACTAAGTAGTACAATGTGTATTCTTTTTGAATTATCGCCTGCTTTAACGGTGAAGGAAAACATCGTGAGGAAACCTGCATACCTCAAATTTTCGAGGGTGTGTGAAGTCTACCAGCCCGCACTAGGCCAGCGTGGTGGACTAAGGCCTATTTCCTCTCAGTAGTACCGAAGGCCCGTGCCAAACAGTATAATATAATACAGGGCTGATATTATAAGTAGCACAATCGCCTAGCCACTACCATCCATAATCTACGTGATTCTACTCCTGTCGTATAAACCTCTGTCTTTTAATTAAATAGTGCTGTCTAATTAGTTACCATGTATGTATATTTATATAACACTTTGGAACCACAATAATAAAATTAAGTTTGTGAGTCCTTATTTACTTATCTAAATAAAAGGATAAGTAATAAACATAAGAGAAATTATGTTTGATTTTATTAATTTAAGTTGTTTTTTATTGTTTTAGCACACGAACGTCGACCAAGTCCGAGAAAAAAGTAAACGACACCCGTCACCCATAGACTTTTAGCAATGCCACATAGAAGTACTCAAATTTTGTATAGTCCTTAAAATATATACTGTGATGAACTTTTGAATATTACAACCAACTTCAGGGGAAAACACGACTCAATTAGAGAAACATCCATTATAAGATGGCCATTAGAAGTTGGACTTAGTCTAATGTAGAGAGCTTGTAAGAG
>NW_023592640.1:0-34880 GCF_014839805.1 Manduca sexta | reverse complement strand
TCTGAATCAACAGCTCAGATAATATATTAGTGATATTAAATAAATGGTGCACTAAGTGTTTAAAATGGAATTTACCATGAGTTACATCATCCACTGTTCACAAATAATACATAAAATATATGTATATATACCTCTTTTATACATTTCTTTACATACCTGTTTATCTATACACAATGTACAAAATTTTCATTTTATTAATTATTTATTCGTTCATATTATGTAATAGAAAGAGATAGTAAACTGTACATTGCAATATGGCTATTGCACAAAATAACTAAAAATATTAACTTTGGCTTATGCATTACAAACACCTGTGCGGTGTTCAAAATACTAGTCAACTTACATAGGGTACTCTCTCACTTCCGCGCCTTCAATCACAGACATGTGTGACATATTATATAAGAATAAAAATCAGAACAAATTAAAACATAAAAATTTCGGCAAGTATGAAAAATCGAAACTAACTTGGTGTACTTATAAAATATAGCTTCATCACAAACATGTATTTTTGAAAATGGCACCCAAGTCGATAGTGATACCTAAAAAACGCAAGTCGTTCTTGCACAACCAGAGTTCTGTTCTTACATTAAAATTATATTATAAAGTTGCGCAATAGTTACCTCATTTCGTTTTCACATGTCATATTATATGATACCTTTACTTATAATTTGCAAAATTTTAACGAAAAATATCCAGTTGTTTAATGAAAAGATTTTTTTATAGATTACTTATTTGCGAATAATAAAACGCTTTTTTTTTAACGAATACGTAATATTCAATCTAATCCAGGATGCAATATAGAACAGGTTAAATTGATTATATCAGTTAACCATTGTTTCAAATAAAATGATAACTTTTGCGCTCTTTTGTAAATACTTTTATGCTTGCGCCAAAATCAATCAAGTTTTGGAAATAAAAACTGCCCTAACAACCACTTGCGGGTATTTGTCATAAACATTTATCAAAAAGATTGCTTTTATAATTAATTTCCTATCTCTACGCATATTGATTAAACATATTTTATACGATTCGTAATATTCAGATGATGTGAGGTATAATTCAAGGGAAAAACCGCAATCTTATTAATATTGGACAATTAAAAAATCATATTTGAAGATTTATTTATCTTTGGTCTATATTGTTTTGGAACAAGCATAATTATATAACAAACGTTTAAAGTAGCCACATTAAGATATATCCACAAACCTAATCCCAGAAATAACAACCACTTTTTATACACTTCCCCTTTTGGAACCAGATATTTCTAGTCTCATAGCTAAGACAGTGGTATTATTTTATGAGATATTATAGGTCATGAATGTTTTAGAATTATATACGCCAAATTTAATCGACATAATAATTCATGTTCGTACATTTTCTGCAACAAGGCTTGTAAATACAACTTATAGTATGTGACTTTGATTCAGGAAATAACGAAAATTTGATTGTTTCACTTAAATCTCATTTTACAATCTATTTTGTAATAAGGTCCTATTTTGTAATATTTTGCTTAAATCGTTTTGGAGGTTCGGGAAGAAGCGATATTGCAACACAATAATTATTAACATTCTCAAATGGGTGCTTCACTTCATTAAATGTCAATTCATCAAATTTAAATGTCACGTCCATATTTGCGTAACTGCATTTTTATATCTATGTCAAATTTACAACAATTTGTAAAAAAAAATGTCACAGTAAGACACTCGCTAAAATTTCATATTTGATTTTTCAATTTCATCCCATTAGTGCTGTTTCTCTGTATGGAACACTAACAAATAACACAATAAACAGAACTGCTTAAGCCAATAAACAATTTACAATAGTGACAATCACTCCGCATAATAAAGAAAATCTAGATTATCAATGGAAAGATGTATGAAATTCATATGTATATCTTTCCCTATACTGCATAAATATCAACCTCAAGTAAACTGATATTAAAAACAATAACAGAAAATTTGAAAACGAATTAACAATTAAACATAATTATCAAATCTAACAATACTACAAGAAACGCAGCTTTTCAGAACCAACCAATACATAAACAATTTTTAGACGATTTTATTTATTAAAAATGTACAGAAAAGAATAGAACTTGGAAACCCGACATGTCACCTGAACAGAAATTTCATAGCCCGCACTTGAGTATGCAGACTAACAGGTTGTGCCATATTGTGAGCACTGGCCGGGCAGCGGCGCACCCAGTTAGCCAGCTGGACCTCATTCTGTCTTTTGTTGGCAATACAGTTCCTTAAGCGATTTTAATTCTTCTATAAGCGCCTTGTTTTGATTTTCGAGCACCGCCACTCTGTTTTCTAGGCATTTGATGTATTCTTTCTTCTTGCGACGACATTCTCTCGCAGCTTCACGATTTTTTAACAATCGTAGCTCTCGTTTACGTGTTTGATCCTCTAACATAGGACCTGCAATAATAGTACGATTTATTCATTTTTTCGATAAGGTTTAAAATTAAATTTCTCTCGATTAATGTCGTGAATGAGTTACAAAAGTTCAACGCACCCGGGACATAAAACTGGGCATCTTGGTTGGTCGCATATTGGACAATAGCACCGCCACCAGCACCTCCTGATACCGCCAATGTGTGTAAACCGCTTTCTGTCTGAAGTGCTCCAGCTGGAATTACTGGCGCAAAAATATTTATATTAATTAACCATCCATTAATTTTTAAATATTTATATAAACTCTTACCCCCTTATTCATAGACGTTTTTTGTCTAAGGATGGAGTAATGCTGTGATAACAAGCCTGTTTTCAGTGCCATTGGGCAATGAGAAACAGACATAGGGCCGTTGTGATTGGCTAATATTGAGATACAATAATATTAGCCAAACACAACGGCCCATGTCTACGCACTGCGAAGGCTGCCATGCCGTCAGCACTAAGAAACAAACTTGATTTCACAGCATTACTCCGTCCTTAGATAAAAAACGTCTACGAATAAGGGGGTTATAATAATGCTCACGATAATGGTGCTCAAAATTGGTTTATCTGTTGTTTTTGGTCTATTTTAGAAACGTACTCGTAGTCATTTAAATGCAATAGCTCTAGCTAGGGCTCATACCCACACCGGTGAGGATCACGACGTTTTAGCCTTATATTTCCGCCTACCTGCCAACCCGTGCTGGCTACTTTGTTTTACCTTATGCTTTGTATTCCTTAAGTATTTTATCCCTAATTTTAAATGTACTTAGTTATATAAGTGATCTCAGAAATAACTCGACAAATCCGGAAAAATTCAGACCCATTACATGCCTCCAAACTATTTATAAAATCACCACTTCATTTATATCTCAGGTTATCTACAAACACCTCACCGATAACAGTATATTAGCAGAAGAACAAAAAGGATGCCGTAAACAGAGTCAGGGCTGTAAAGAGCAAATTACGATTGACACCATAGTAATGAAACATACCACTGTAGCTAAAAGGGACATGCGCACTATGTATATTGACTATCAGAAAGCGTTCGACTCTGTGCCTCACAGCTGGTTAAGTTATGTTTTAGAGCACTATAAAATCCACCCAACGTTCATAGAGTTTTTAAAAACAATAATGCAGCATTGGGTTACGAAATTAAAATTAATAAGTCATTAGTAACCGACCCAATACCGATTAGACGTGGTATTTTCCAGGGAGATGCCTTAAGCCCTCTCTGGTTCTGCCTTGCTCTGAACCCGCTCTCTAATCTCATTAAAATGGCAATGAGGGCCTCAAAATAGGGACGGAACATTCTGGAAGCAGGAATATCACTCACCTTCTATACATGGACGATATTAAACTTTATAGCAACAGCATTTCATCTTTTCATCACCTTGCCGACATCACGCAAATGTTTTCCAACGACATATGTATGGCGTTTGGAATTGATAAATGTAAAACGTTTACATATCGAAAACGGCAATACATAGGACATAAACCCTACATATTAACAACAGGACAGACCATAGGAGCATTAGACTACAATAACACATAAATATTTAGGTTTTCAACAATCATATCAAGTCTGCCTAAAAGATACTAAGGTAGAGCTAATAAAAAGATTTAAACAAAGATTAAATATTATTATGAAAACCCAACTATTGTCCCGTAATTTAGTAAAGGCAGTCAATAGTTTTGCAATCGCAATCCTGACATATTCATTCGGCTTAATTAAATGGTCCAAAACAGATTTAACAAAACTGCAGCGGCTTATTAACACAACCTTCACCAAATTTCGTAAACATCATCCAAGATCCTGTGTACAGAGACTCACTTTGCCACGCGAAGAAGGTGGGCGTGGTATTATCGACGTAGAAAACCTAAACAATAAACAAATAAGCACGTTAAGGAACTTCTTTTCTCAGAAAGCTCAAACCTCTCTTTTGCATAAAATAATAGCAGATGTAGATAAACACTACACACCTCTTAACTTACTTTCCAAAAGCACGCAACGTAATGAATATATAGTCAGTAACAAAGACAAAATATCCGCCTGGCAAAATAAATCCCTCCACGGGCGACACCGCCTTGACCTGCAGCAACCCCATGTCGACATGAAGGCGTCGAACGCATGGCTGCAGCGAGGTGATTTGTTCCCCGAAACTGAGGGCTTTATGATTGCCATTCAAGATCAAATCGTCGACACTAGAAACTATCAGAAATTTATTATCCGTAGGCCCAACTTTTAAGACTCGTGTAGACGATGCCACAGTGCTTCCGAGACCATCCAGCATATCACCGGCGCTTGCAGATCCATAGCTCAGACGGATTACAAACACCGCCATGACCAAGTTGCTGCCATTATTCACCAATCCTTAGCACACCAATGTAAATTAATTTTGGAGAAAAAATCATACTATAAGTACAAACCGGATGCTGTTATAGAGAATGATCCATTTAAAATATACTGGGATAGAACAATAATAACTGAGAAAACTGTATACAACAATAGACCGGATATAAACCTACTAGATAAACAAAATAAAACAGTATTTCTTATCGACATAACCATATGCAATACACACAATTTAGTTACAACACATACGGAAAAAATAGCAAAATACACGGAGCTCTCAATAGAAATAAAAACCCAATGGCAAGTAAACCGCATCCGAACGGTGCCTATAGTCCTCTCCAGCACGGGTGTTATCCTAAAGACACTCTACACTAGCCTTGAAATTCTGCACATCAACCCCTCAACATACTTGCTGTTACAAAAAGCTGTCATACTTAATACCTATCGCTTAACCCGCATTTTTTTTAATTCTGAGGATGCATAGTGTTTTAATAAAAATAACGCACTTGGCCTTGGCCCGTGCCTTTCGTACCCTCCATTGCGAGGAGAAACACATTCATGTAAAATCCCATAATAATAATAAGCCCGCAGGGGCGGCTTTGTGGCGAGCCGACGGTGAGTGGCGACATCGCGTTCCCTGATACCGTGGGGGCTAAATGAGACCCCCTGACCCTTGGCTTGCCTTAACTGGCCGGCTAGGGGTGGAAGTCGCAAGAGCTAAGAACCTCAGCTCCAGGGTGGAAGTGCTCAATCTGCGTAGGTAATAGCGAGGAAACCCGCTCCGGGACGCGATAGCGACCCGCGATGGTGAAATTGGTGCACACCTCTCGACACCCTTAAGCCACCCACACCGGTGTTGTGTCCTTGGCTTACGCCACTTACAGGATGCCCATCTAGTGGGGGGCAAATCACCATCTGCCTTGAATACATAAGATTGAGACATTTTACTTGGCAGGCGTCCCGTTGTCTCAATCAATAGCCCAGCAACCAGTCCAGCTAGATCCCATCCATAGACCCAGTATAATTCCTATCTTTTCTGCAATAGTCCCTGCACCTTGCAAGCGCTGTCTTTGGCTGTATTTCCTCCATAAGTACCTACAGACAGACAGAGTACTCGCAAGGTGTATAAACCCTGACTAGAGTAATGTATCTTAAAGGGGCCTCTACGTGTTGGATCCATGTCCCCACGCAAGCCTTCCAAAAGGACTGGCCTTTATGCCGTGATTTCCCACAGGAAAGATACAACATAATAATAATATCAGCCCTGTATTATATACCTGCCCACTGTTGAGCCTGGGCCGCCTCCTCTACTACTGAGAGGGATAAGGCCTTAGTCCACCACGCTGGCCTAGTGCGGGTTGGTAGACTTCACACACCTTCGAAATTCCTTTAGAGAACTTCTCAGATGTGCAGGTTTCCTCACGATGTTTTCCATTACCGTTAAAGCAAACGATAAATTCACAAAAAATACACACATGATTTTTTTTTAGAAAAGTCAGAGGTGTGCCCTTGGGATTTGAACCTGCGGACATTCGTCTCGGCAGTCCGTTCTACACCAACTAGGCTATCGCCGATTTCCCAAAAAACGGACGCCATATTCTTGCGCGCTGGAATTGACATAAATTCCTTTGGCGTCGCTGAGGTAGCTCGCTTCCAAGTCATCTACTGTTGTTTTGTTTCCAAGACCAAGTGATGGATCTAAGTCTATCATCCATGGTCACAAAACATGCCCAACTCGAACTTTTCGATTGATTCGATTTAATGACACTATTTGCTTTCGATTTTGTATAACTTTAGAATGGTCGCATTTTAATTTCATTAGTATAGGGCCATGGACTTCCAAAGATGCAGAAGGAAGCGCTTCTAAATCAAAAAGGTTTTTGACGCTTCTTTTGTTTTGGGTTGAGTATAGATTCAACATATTGCCATATTAAAAAAAATGTTTATGATAAAATTCGCCAGATGATGATGATGATGTTGACCTCAAACAAAATATTATCCGATACTGTATAGTCCATTGAAAAGTTACATATGGGGTTGCGTTTTTTAGAGGACGCAATTTTATTTTTTTGAAGTGTAGGGGGGGTCAGTGTAAAGCTAAAACCAAGTTTGTGGGGTCGCCACCCTTGTCCCACGGCCGCCATCTTGAAAATAGAGGTTGAAATGGTTTTACGATGTATCTCTTAAACTATTTATCTGACAAAAAAATGTATAAACATTTTTGTTGCAAATTAAATTCTCTACAACTTTGGTCCAATAACTTTTTTGTCGGTAGAACTATAAATAAAAAAGTTATAAGCGAAAATTTTAAGAAATTCAATGTTAAACAATGCCCATTGCAACGTCATCAGAACGTGTGTTTATAAGGTTCATAATACATTTTTTTGTACTCTCGTAAACTCTCGTTTTGTACTCTTGTAAGGCCTAAAAATGTAACATTTCAATGGACTAGTAATTCGACGTGTATACTGTGTGATGATCAGTGTGCTAACGGCAGGTTGCAAAAGTAGAAAAGCATAATTCGTTTATATTTACATTTATCTCCTAATTAGCCGATGCGATGACCGTGTCTGAATAACCATATCACTCGTCGCATACCGTATCACACTTTAGTATCTAGGTGGGTTTAATTTAACAGTTTTTCTCAAATCGTTGTTATTGCTTTAATAAACTATTTATGGATAAGCTTGAACGCGCCAAAACGGTGACGAACGTGATATTTTTTTGTATGACGTCATGTTGTAAACAAAGTTGTGAGTAATGAAGGATGTGTACGACAAAAGCCATGATGTCACTGCTATTCTAGTGCGGTCGTGTGAGCGAGAACGTGATTTCTTTTGCCTTGATTTATTCCTCTTTTGAGACTTGAAAATTGGTAATTTTTTAAGTTTCCTTATATAAAAAAAAATCCTTATGTTTCACATTGATATCCGCTGTCGGTCTTCGATCTTTTGTTCAGAAACGCGTAGAGCTATCAAATTTAAATTTACATTAAATACTTGGTTACAATCTCTTTCAGCTATGAAAAAAATCTATCTTGTAAGTCAACACGATCAAAAGATATGAGATAAAGATATCTATAGGGTACTTCCCGTTGACATAGAATCATGAAAGTGAGTCCATAGGTGCGCAAGTCAAACTTGCACAGACCTACTTTGTTACTAACTATTATGAGGAATATTTTGAAGGATATTTTACGAAAAATAATAGGAGCTGTTGCTGCCACTTTCTAATGTACGTAGTAAATACCGGTGTAGTAGAATTCCCTAATTATCAATGATGTGTAGCATTTATTTCACTAATCGCGTCACTGAATAATACGTGCTGTAAAATTTTGCATTTTAGATTAAAGCAACGATATTGTTAAATGTCTTTGAGATTTTAGAGTTTTACGGACAACATTTTTTAAAGTCACATAAACCTCAAAATAAACTCATGAAATTTTAGGAATAAGATAATTATAATATGAAAATACAGGTGATGGTCAACTTTTGGTACACTAAAAACGTAGGATACGTCACTGAGGTACATGTAAATATTTTTTCTGAATACCGTTATGAAGAACTAATACTATAATTATTGCTGCGTAACACCAGTAACAACGTTAAGTTATGGAAACGATTTAGTCTAGCCCCCTTATTCATAGACGTTATTCATCCAAGGACGAAGTATTGCTGTGATAACAAGTCTGTTTCTCAGTGCTGACGGTATGGCAGCCTTCGCAGTGCGTAGACATAGGGTCGTTGTGATTGGCTAATATTGAGATACAACTTGAATCTAGTAGGCTGACAGAAAAACAAAGCTGAGAAACAGACTTGTTATCACAGCAATGCTCCGTCCTTAGATAAATAACGTCTATGAATAAGGGGGTACGTTTTTAAGGCTAGTCAACTACCTAACATCAATCCAGGGCTGATAAGTCTAGTCTGGATAGACTCCAATCAGTTACAAAAAAAATAGTACATTGTTGTTAAACGTCAAAATAATTTTAATAAATTTTCCTCCGAACACGAATTGAATAACAGCATAAAATAATTGTATTGTGGGTGTCATTAGCGTGTATTTGCTTTCATACAAAATATTTATTTTATTAAATACTAGCGACCCGCCCGGCTTCGCACGGGTGTAATGCTGATACTAAATACACTACAGAAAAACTGTGAACGTTGTATATAAAAACATAGCGGCCCGCTCTGGCTTCGCACGGGTATAAAATAACAAAATAACAGTATTTCTCCACTATTTAATGGATGTTATTATACATATAAACCTTCCTCTTGAATCACTCTATCTATTAAAAAAAACCGCATCAAAATCCATTGCGTAGTTTTAAAGATTTAAGCATACAAAGGGACATGGGGACAGAGAAAGCGACTTTGTTTTATATTATGTAGTGATATCGATGAGTCATTAAAGAATTTACAGTAGATATTTAGACCTAGCCCAGGGAGGTCATGAGCCAGTGACCCCCGTCTCTGGATCCGCCCTCGACATCCACCTACGTTAGGGCAACCAATCCTGGCAGGTAGGTAGAAAATATGCAAAATGTTTGATCTGGATATCGACCCCAAAACCCCCCAGTATGCAACCTTTATATACCGACACTAACCAAGCTAGAGTAAAGCTTCTAAAATGTCAATCTTTACTATATAAAGCTGTAAAGTTTGTATATTTGAAGACGCTAATCTCAGGAACTACTAATCCATTTTTTTTTATTAACAGGAATGTACATCACTTTTTATCCTAGGAAAATATAAAACGGGACTTTTATACCAGAAAAATATTTTCACGTTAGCAGAGCCGCGAGCACAAGCAGTTTTATATAAATATTAAATAAATACTAATTCTACTGTGAATATTCATATAAGGTTTTGTATTATTTTACAATAACTGGTACGTATAACGAATTAATCACATTATAAAGTCACTTAAATACCCCGAATTCCAGTTCTATTTCTACGAGTCTTCACTCGTTATTACACTCGTCTACTTATGATAATTTATGAGTTCGTAATTTAAAAGTGTTTTATTCAAACCGCACGGACCGGGTGCGGTATTATTGCCCCATAGTCAGCCCACCTGGAGTTTAAATCTAGCATCCAAAATGTAGTCGCACCCCTTTGTAATACTGTTGCCCTTACACTCACTCACATAACATGAGGGAGTGAATTTGAGCGATGATTTAAGCGTAGCGCCAGTGATTTTACTGAACGGACACCATAGTTGAAATAAAACTGGACTTAAGCCTATCGAATCACGAATAAATCTTCTTATATTTATAATACTAGATGAGAAAATGCAGTACCGACAAGAAAATAGTCAACAAGAAAATAGGTAATGTATGCAATAGCTTTTCTTGATGCTGTTGCTTAAAAGGATTAAGACTCTTTGGGACCATAAGGGGTTTGAGTATTTTTAAGGTCAGAAATTTCAATAAGCTTTTAATATGAATTTTGTAAAAAAATGCAATTCCAATTCGCTTTTAAACATAACAAAAGTTTGTCTTCAGGGTTTAAATTAGTTAAATTGGTCTGGATCACTAATATTTCTGTTCATAGTCAAAATTTTACTTTAGCTAATAAATCATTCCTCATTGGCGTCTATGACACCAGTCATGAAAATGTAATATATATATATATAAAGCAAAATATATATATTTTGCTTTGAACGAGACGAAAAGAGCTTGCCGTTTCTCTGATGATACAATAGCTTGAATTACAAAGTATTGTTTGACATTCCACTGCGGTCGCCATCCTGAGACATAAGATGTTAAGTCTTATTCGGTCCAGTAGTTACAGTAGCTACAATGTCCTTCAAACTGGAACACAACAGTGACTATACACTGCTGCTTGATGGCAGGAATAGACATTGCGTTGGTACCTTCCCAGGCAGACTTTCACATATGGGAAACCTACCACCAGTAAATTATAAAAATTATATTTATTGTAACTTAGAGATAGTTACTAAATTGGATTTAAGATGTTCATTTCTAGATTGTTGTACATAATACATTCTTTTCACATTATGCACCATTTCAGCTTAAATGCTTGCCATTATGTCTTTCTATCCATGTAAACTTTTTCTCGTGTGAACACATTACTCATAATAATTTTAAAATAGTACCATTTGGAAAAAACACATATAACACGAAGTACAACAAATTCTTGTTAAAGAATAAAAAACAAATTGTACAAAATTCTTATACCATATGGCTTACCAGTTTTGTAATATTATAAAACTATAACAAAATACACTAGTAAAGAATAGCAATATGATTACATTAAATTAATATCACAACAACAAATAACTACAAATATATTAGCTTTTTAAGTAGAAGGTTCTATATCATAAATTATTATTATGTAGCAATCTCAACAAAATTGACAGCAGCTTATCTAAAAGAAATGAATTATGGGTCCCATTCCCAAAGCAATATACAAAATAAATGAAGATGTGAGTCACTCAAAATGATACTGACGCAGAAAATAATACTACGCAACACATCTGTTATTGAATTCATATAACTTCCATGTATGCAAGTTGATGTGTGAATATATTTATTATACTATGGTTCAGAAGCTAGTGAATATGAGCTGTGTCAACACGAGAATAGTTTAAATGTATGATGGGTCGTAACAGGTTAGTGACACATGTTGCACACAGAAACAAATAGTGTCAATGGCAGTACATTTGACTGACCTGGTGCAAATGATAAAGAAGATGACAGCGACACTTCATTCTCGCATCCTGGTTTAGATCCCATACGATTTTCTGCAATATTATTAGTTTCTTATATGTTTATGGACTTATTTTTAGGTAAGTTCTTTCCATGAAAAGGTTTTGGCTTATTCATCAACAGTGTCTTATCATTTTCCCAATTATTAGTTACAGAAATGTGTGTTAATATAATTAGCCTTGTACATCATCTCTGTATATAAAACAATAATATACAAAATTTAATTGTACTTACTAACTTAAGTATTTTTTATGACAGTATGCTAGTATTGTCAACAACAAACAGACCAATTTTGTTTAGTGAATTAGGTATGTAAGTTTTGTGTAACATATGTTGAATGCAATGTATCTTATATTTCAGGGTAAAATATTGTATATATTTATCTACATTATCTGAAGTAGACTAAAAAAACAATTTATAATTCAAATCTGAATTCAAACTGCAAAATGATGTTATGCATGCAGTACACTATATAAATTGTTGTCTGAAACAAATTCTACATTATTTTAGTGTATCACAGATAGAGCTTTTCAGGTTGCTAACTATGTATAACAACATATTATAATATACCTCAATTATAGGATAAAAAATAACACATTTGCCAATTTTACAATATTCATCCAAGTATTATAGTGGGACAAATCATTAAGTTACTCTTAATATTATATGTTTAAATGAAGAGGTTTTCAAAATGTTCATACAAAGCTAGCTTGGAATAATACTATGAAATGATTGCAAGTAATAAACACAATAAAAAAACATTAAATTTATAGACTCACCTGCTATTTCTGCTCCTCCAAGATCATTCAGGATTTTTCTGTATGAGGGACGCCTAGTCAGCATCTCTCTGTATTTTCTTTTTGGACTTTCATCATCACTGCAGCTGTCATCACTACATGATTGTCCTTGTGTGCTCACTACTGTATTTGGTTCTGGTTTAATCTAGAATTAAGCATATAATAATGACTTTACTAACTAAGTACTTACCTTTTATCAATAAATATTTTTTTAAGTGATATAAATAAGTTACACTATATAATAATAATTATTACAAGGCACTTACTCACATATCTACATAATACAGACTACAGACCTTCCTCTTAATGATTGCATTGACTCATACCTAGTTAACCACATTCTTTAAATGCATCATATTGTATATGAATATTATTTTGATGCCACTACTGAATCACTTAAATCACTTGCTGGAATTAGTTATTAGTGTTTACATATATTTACCTGTAGTGTTTGCAATGTCCCTTGAGTAGTGTGTATTACTGAACTAGGTTTACTGACAAGTATAACATTTCCTTTTGGTAACTGCACAGACTGAATATTGGATGCCGTTTGTATCACTGATTGTTGGTTAGGTTGGATTACTGATTGAACCTGCAAATAAACAACATTATTACTTTAAAGTATTGTTCAGTCAAAACATAAACAAACTGCTAATATATTGAACTCTCATAATTACTTAATTTTTGTCGAACTTATTCATTTTAAAACGCACTGTGTATATTATTAAAGTTGCAAATGCAAAAAATAGTTATTAACAACAATCACCTGTGCAGACGGCGCCTGTGAGGGCAACGTGAGCTGCACAATACTCGTCACGGCGACGACGTGAGGCGCGGCACCGGCCGCCGAAGAACTCGCGCTCGCCAAGGGATCTGCCGAACCAGCACCGCCAGAGGTGCCATTCTCTTCTACCATTCCTTCCATGCCCACTAAGGTCACCTAAAATTCAAGGTCATCCGTCTGTGCATTTCTTGCTTTTCCGTGGCACTCAACAAGATAGAAACTCTGTTACATTATCGCGTGGCTTCTCACGATGACTGCGTTCACAGGGAAATCCTAAAACGGAATCATCGCGTCATAGTCGGGACGCGGAATTTCCTATTGCGTCTATCACACACGCAACATATTTTTTCTATATTTACAATTGTATTGAATGTTTTCAATATTATACGGAACATACAACATTTGCGAACCCAAATATAAGCGACCGTGACAGGTCGCAAGTTTTGTCTTCACGAGCACTCACCAGTTACGTATTCCTCGTCACCGTCTATGCTGCGTCCGGAGTGGGCGAACGGGATGGTACGTAGTAGCCACGTCAACTGCGAGAAGTCTCGTCACTGGCGGAGACCTATGATCTTGTATGCGTCATCACAATATGGCCGAAAATTATCAAGCGCATGCGCCGTAAAGTTTTACAAAATTATTGCAGTTTTATCCATTTTTCACCTTGTCTCGAGGGATTAAATCAAAATGAATCACTATTCGGCCCACATATCTTATTTAGTCACTAATCATAGATGAATACCACCGAAGAACCCTTACAACAGAAATCTATCCGTCTATTGATAAGCGGAAGTTAAGAAAATTTACAAATAGGTACATTTTTATATATTTATAATAGGTAGATATACCGCTCAACCGACATGAAAATAAAGTTTACTTTTTATTGTGTAAAACAACTACTTTTATTTTTTCCAAAAAATGAATTTTTTTCTTCCAAAATCTACGATTTCTCCCAATATACGAAACTTGTTTCTAATTTTTGCATGTAAATCAATAGCTACTCTCAAAACCAGTAACCAATATTAAGGGAGTAAGGGACTCCTAGCTGAGTAAAAATTTATTCGATTTACGATACTTAGAATTACCTAACTAAGCAGATTATTAAACTACCTACATTTTAATTTGTGAATATGTTTTTTTTTTATTAAAGTCTAAAGATATTTTAAAATAGTTTGGACTCTCAACTCTACTCTACAATTCAACCGGCACGCTTGGGAGGGACATATGCATTTGTTTTTTTTCTGTTTCTGAATTCAGAATCGGAATCAGGTGGTTTGAATACAATTTACAAAACTTTGCTACTTGAATAAAACGAATAATTCTTATGCTTTAAGAATTGAACTGGCAATTCCGTTTCACCTAGTTTATGCTGATGTCTATTTCATTTTATAGGATTTAATTACCTGAATTTTTATTACTTTAAAACATTTTTATTTAGCTGTCCCAAAGTAGTCTAACTTTTTTTATAACATCAAGATGGAAAGTGGCGACAATTCTGAATTTAAGAAAGGTGTGAGGCAAGCATACGTTTTCAGACCTGAATTGGAATCAACATGCAACTTCGGTTGTATGAACTCGACCTTAATGTGTAATGTTGCTGTCAAACTGAAAAATCGAGCTTATGCTCAGAACAAGAACAAGCAAGCTTATGCATCGGATTTTTTCCTTTCAGAATCCAAAAGGCTCCGAACAGTGAACAAAACAATGTTACTTCACACACATGCTGATTATTTTCGTAAGTGAATGAAACGAATGATACTATTTTTCTGAAAATTGCGTTTAACTCAGTTTATATAATCAATTATAAGTGGTTGCTTAATTTACTTTTATATAATTTAAAAAATATATTAACAAATGTATATACATATTTTTTACCTGTGATTAAAACAAAAAAAAAACACAAATGAGACAAATGTTGGTAAGTAATGATAACGAATGATAATGAAAAGTAAAAACTCTTTCGTAGCGTAGATTAATTCTAAGAAAAGCTTTTTCTGACTAGTTTTAGTAAAACTATTACAATTTGTAATAAATATTAGTTTCACTGAATAATAAATAAAACCTAGAGCAAGTTACTGTACATACTATCTATGTTCAAGTAAAAGTCATATTTTTACAATTAAAAACATAATCACAAATATTTATATATTACCCTTAGACAAATTAATGTTGAGACAGCAGACATTAAAAGCATCAAACGTGTCGAAAAAATAGAGGTGAAGAGTTCACCTCTATATCCAATTTCCGCCCTCAGTGCACTCCGAGCTGTCACTGCGTTCACACCTGTTGCTTCCCAAATTTACATTGTATAAAAATGACGGTTTGTGTCATTTAAAGTGCGCAGAAACTATACAGGTCAATCTGAAACAAGTAATAGTGTCACCTATCCTACGTTTAAAAAGATATTTAATATGATTTATTTTATTTCTTTTGCTTTAGTAAAAGTGTACATTAAGGTACGTATATTTACTTTTTTACTTCGATCAAAAATATAATTGAATTTATACGTTGTAATTATATTATTTACCGTGTAGTAAAAACATTTACTTTGAAACAATTTTTCCCATTTTTAGACAATACTGGTTTCATTAATTGGCAACCCATATATTTATTTCACGAAATATGTCAACTGGCTTATTTTGCTGAATGTAACTAAAAAATAATAAATTTTATTATTTGATAGTATAAAAATTTTAAGACGCACACTAAATTCGATTTTTCTCACGTGTAGCGGCGCCGAAGCATCATTTACGTAAAATGGGATTTAGTACTTGTGTATATAAATTTAATGAAATGTTTATTAGAGTAATTACAGAATTATAATTAGAGAAATTAAATATTTTGTTTCGAGTCAATTATTTTTTTGTATTATCTGAACTTGTGCAACAGCTGTAGGTTGATTCCCTATGCTACTCGCGATAACACACCGTAAACGCGTGTTGTCAAAACAAGCTCTAAACACAAACGCGTTTCATACACGCGCCACGATGTGTAATTGAAAAATAGGTATTGTGTATGCCATACGATAGGTTGTCTATGCTTAATATTTTTTATATTACGATGTGTTAATGCGTTCAGAAATCTTTCATCCCCTCGAATCGGCAAGTATCGGTTTTTTTTTAAAAGGCTTTTTTGTTTGTATTCGTGATATTAAATGATGTAACTCGAATAAATCACTGCCAAACTTTATTTAATCCCATTTTTGTATATACTTAAATGTAAGAAACATGAAAGGAATATAAAAATAATTTAAAGAAATTTCTGTAGATTGTGATTGTTTTCAAACGAAAAATATAACTTCAAAATTATTGTCAAATGTCAATGTCATTGACTTATTTACTTGATTTGTTTACTAAAGCCACATTTTAAAAATTGAATTGAATTGATATATTGAATGCTACTGAAGATTTTACACGAATGCTGTTATATGCATAATAGTAAATGCTGTTGTGCTTATGCAGTTTATGTTAAATTGGCGCTAACAACGTATATTAATAGGAATTCTACGGACCTTCCATTATAAAATTTGTTGCAAAATCGACAAGGCATTAACTCAAATTTTTTTTTTTTTATTTAGTTAAATAATGTGACGAGGATGCCGTTTACCTGATGATAAGCGATACGACCGCCCATAAACAGTTACAATGCCATGCGGAACTTTGAATTGTAAAGCACTATGTGACGTTCCACAGTAGGTTTTCAGAATGAGACAAAGATTTTAGGTCTTATAAAGTAATTACGCTAGTTACAATTTCCTCTAAACTGGTACACATCAGTGCATGGACACAGTTTAACTTGGCTATAGAAATAGACATTGCCGTAGACACCTTATAACTATTAAGACAGACACTCACATATAACAGACTTACCAACAATAATTAAAATAAGTGTATATTGCCTATTAAACGTTATTTTTAAAAATTTATAGCTCTATTACCTAGTAACTTCTATTTGCCGCTCAACCGGCATTAATCTTTTTGGAATAAAAAGTACTCTATTCAATCCACAGCTCACTGTCTGAGTACCATATTTCATACACATTCATTTAGTTATTAAGGTGAAACTGATTAATTAACAAACATTCAAACTCATGTATAGAAATTTTACTTAAGTATATTATGTTATCTTAGACTGAACAACAAATAAAAAATAAAACAAAAATAATGTGTTGTTAAATCTGGTATATTTTACTATTATTTATTTGGAATATCTTGCATTACATTCACTATCCTGTAAAAGAAATTATTTTATTATTACATTTGATATTATCAGTTTTGTTAACATTAGTATTCAATGTAAGATGCCTTTGGTCTCCTAAAATAAAAAAGAAGTGTTTGTACAAACAATTTTAGATTTAACATGATTACATACTTTTGTTTGTAATTGTGTAAAATTATTGGGATTACCTACATGAAATTTTTGCTTTGTTTCCCTGGATCGATATTCACATTTAGAAGATTTTGATATTTAATTTAAAGCTGGCTAAGCCCTTGATTAAGACCTCTACCAATTACTTATAACAACAATAATGTATAACTAGTAAAAATTTCTTCAATAATCTTTATTGTTATCAAACTTTATAGGTACAAAACTTTCACCACAAAGAAACTACATAGTATTAATTGTAATGTACATAATTAAGAAAACATTGTTTAAAAAGATACCTTCATTAGTGTTTTATATTTGTTTGGCCTATCTATTTACTAATAGAAATATTACATCGAAGTAATAAAAATAAACTTGATTGACCTCAATTGTTGTCAAAAGTCGGGTTGCCAGTAGTAAAGTAGCTTATTTTTCACCGCTGAGCCCATAACACAAATTTGACTATCAAGATACAAAAACATAGGTTTGAATATTAATTCGATCATTTAGGATTTATGTTTGTTTTTGTTTCTGATAAGGTAGAATATTATATTTGAGTTTTCACGATGTAAAGAGGATACTATCGTCAATAGAAATTATACAGTCGTTGTATCTAAATAATTAATTTGTCTAAACGCGCATAGACGCGCTGGATTGCCGCACGTTATTTTGACAATTCGTAACATGCCCGTAAGGCGGATGTGTCACACCTCATCGTGTTCATGAAATGTCAAATTAGCATCCAGAATACTCTTACACAGTCATAACACGAAGTTAACGAAACACGCCGTGTTACAAGTTCGACATTGTCGTAGAGAATCATGCCCCTGGTATCATATACATGCAAACAAGATTAAAGTCTGGCCAACGATTCGTGTCACAGAAATATAGCGGCAAATTCAAAAAAATCTACGGTTTGTAACCTCATGAAAATTAAAAAGACAAGTTTATCTTAGTTATATTTTTATTTTAAAAAATAGTTCTTGTTTTAACGATCTTAAGGTGGTAGCTCAAGGTCCATTTTCATACATTTTGTTTCGGCTTTAATCTGGGTAACTAAACAAGTATTGGCAAGTAAAGAATTTAAATTCACGTCTAGTTAGTGATTAGTTCTCGCAGTTGAAAGAAAAATGTAAAAATAATTAATAATCATGGATATTTCTGCCTTTAAAATTTCGTTATATTAAATTTTAAAGGCCGAAATATCCATGATTATTAATTATTTTTACATTTTTCTTTCAACTGCGAGAACTAATCACTAACTAGACGTGAATTTAAATTCTTTACTTGCCAATACTTGTTTAGTTACCCAGATTAAAGCCGAAACAAAATGTATGAAAATGGACCTTGAGCTACCACCTTAAATAAAAATATTAGTCACTTGATGTTTACCCGCGGTTATAAGGTATATTTTTTTGAATTTGCCGCCATACTTTTTTTTTTTTTTTTTTTTTTTTTTTATGGCTACAAGCACTGTGTTGCTGTGCTACGCCAATGTCAATAAAGCTAGGGAAACATATTACAGGAAGGAAATTGGTTTCGGAATTAGGATTAAGTCAGGAAAGTTGTCAAGATATAATATATTAATAATAATAATATTCGTCAATACAATATATTAATAAGTATATACAAACTATATTTTTATGTTATTATCTATACTTATAATAAATCTGTAGAGAGGTCAATTCTGTACATGAAATATATTTCCAAAATAACTATCAGGGGGTGATTAGGGATCGATACTGATGCCAAAAATGCAATTAGTAAAATTTTTGTCTGTCTGTCTGTCTGTCTGTCTGTCTGTCTGTCTGTCTGTATAACCGTTATAGAAACCAAAACTACTCGACGGATTTTAACGAAACTTGGTACAATTATTTGTCATACTCCTGTGCTGGTTATAGTATATTTTTCATCACGCTACAATTAATAGGAGCAGAGCAGTGAAGGGAAATGTTGGGAAAACGGGAGAAGTTACTCCATTTTTTAAGCTTCCGTCGCGTGTGCACCCTTAATGGTGAAAGCTACACAGAAATCATGTATGACGGAAATGTTCTCCTTAAAATTATGTAAAAAATATCCCACGACAGCATGTGTCTATCTTTTATGGTTGACTCACAATAACACGTGTAACTCCCGATAGCTTAGCAGTTCGAAGCTTTCTCATTATATTTGAATCTGACGTTTATAACACTCTCAGTCATCCCTAATTAAAAAAAGTTAACATTATTAAATATTCCATAAAAAAGAATCATAGAAATCGGTATAGAAACACCAAAGTTATACATGAAATCTATACTATTATATAAAGCTGAAGAGTTTGTTTGTTTGTTTGTTTGAACGCGCTAATCTCAGGAACTACCGGGTCAATCTGAAAAATTCTTTTTGTGTTGGATAGCCCTTTGTTCGTGGAGTGCTATAGGCTATATATCATCACGCTATACCCAATAGGAGCAGAGCAGTAATGAAACATGTTACAAAAACGGGGAAAATTTATTAGTTATGAGAACTTCCGTTGCGTTCGCTGCGTAAACGGTCAAAGTTATACAACAATGATGAATGAGTATGACGGGATTGTTCCTTTTAAAAGTTCTATAATAATATATTATAAAACAAAATCCCCCGCTGCATCTGGCTGCCTGAACGTGTTAAACTCAAAAACTACCCAAAGTATTCAGATGAAATTGGGTATGGAGACAGTTTGAGACCCAGGGAAGAATATAGGCTCCCGGGAAAATATAAGCGTGACTTTTATAACGGTAAACTTGAGCCCGAAAAACTTTATAACGCGGGCGGAGCCGCGAGCAAAAGCTAGTGTACAATAAATGAGGAAATAGCTTTATAAATATTTACATTAAATAAGAGGAGGGAAGAAATACAACAAGGAAAAGGAACTCCAAAGGAAATGAGTTGACTTATAAAATGAGCATTATCAAAAAGCGGACAAGCGAAGAAGATATGATTGAGGTCACCCTCCTCTTCACCGCATTCACAAGTTCTACTACCAATAATACCAAGTCTAGCAAGGTGAGCTGGCGAACACACATGACCCAAGCGCATTCTCATTAATATACTAGTAGATCGCTTACCAAGATTTAATTTGCAAAACCATGGCTTCTCCGGTATACCCAATTGGACTTTCGAATACAATTTGCCTTTTATCTGACTGCTTTCTTCCCAGCATTTTTCCCTGGATTCCCTGAGAAAAGTACTCGGAAGTGCAGCCAGATCGTTGCAATAATTTATGTACGGATATACATCACCACTTGTTATCGCCTCATTAGCCAAACGGTCGGCTTTTACATTTCCTTTTATATTAGCATGACCAGGGACCCAACATAAAACTACAATTACGTTTTTGGAAAGGCATTCTATGAGCTTTTCTCTTATATTCATTATCACAATTGAGTGGGATTTTGATTTGAAAGGAAATTTTTCAACGGCCTGAAGGGCACTATATGAATCTGAAAAATAACAGTTTTACTAAGTCTAGCAATAAGAATAAATTCTAACGCTTTATACATTCCATAACATTCCCCTGTAAAGACTGAAGTTTCTGGAGGAAGCTTTATTTTTGTATAATGTTATACTGAGTATGGTAAACGCCCACGCCCGTATAATCTGACAAAGAGTGTTTTGATGCGTCAGTGAATATGTGGTGAGAATCAGGTCATTTAATGCTTACTAATTCATTAAACTGAGTATTAGTGTTAGGGTGGTCTCTATCAACGCCCAAGGAATAACATATCACCGGCGAAAGCAAAAGTGATTTAAACCCAACCATAAAAATTGGGAGAGAAACTGATCTATAAGTGGGCGCTTGAAAACTTATAAATTTACGAAAACTTATAACTAAACAAGGAAGTGATTTTTCTTTCCACGATGAAGACGTTGCAATATATTGAGAAAGAGATTGAAGAATTGGAAAAGAGCGTGATTAGAAAATTGCAAGGCTTTAAACAAAAATCTGTCTGACAAGTACTGTCTTCGCAATTTAAGAGGAGGTTCTACACACTCGACTTCTAGGGCGTTAATTGGACTGGATTTCATCGCACCAGCAATTATTCTAAGAGCCTTGTTCTGAATTAAATCAAGTTTTTTGAACGCTGCTGAATTAGCCGGTTCCAAGATAAATGTACCATAGTCTAAAAGACTTCTAATTAATGCATTATATATAAGTCGTAAAGAAAACGGATGCGCCCCCCACCAAACACCTGTAAGACAACGTAAAATATTCAAGTTCCGTTCACATTTAGTAACTAAGTAATCACTATGTTGAGAACCAGTAAGTTTTGAGTCTAATAAAACACCAAGAAATTTCACTTCGGTCTTTACCGGAATCATAACATGTTTATATTTTACTTCTATTAAAGGACATTGGCGTTTTCTGGTAAACAAAACTAAACAGCTTTTAGAGGTTGAAAGATCTAATCCATTTAGAGTCATCCAGGACTCTAAATATCTCATATCTGATGACATAGAGGAACAAGAACTAGAAGTAATTTTTTCTGATGTATAAAGAAGGAGGTCATCTGCATATTGTAGGATTTTTACGGAACTTTTTAAAGCTGATTCCAGGTCATATGTGTAAATATTGTATAGTAAGGGACTTAGCACTGACCCCTGGGGTAGACCCCCTACATACGGTTCTAGATAATTTGGTAGCATCATCTGGTCAAATATGAATACATCGTTCTCTTATTAAATTTGTAATAAAATTAGATAGCATACCGGGGATGTTAAGATCATGCATTTTTGCTTAGAATGGAGGGAACGACATTGTCGTATGCTGAATTAATATCTAAAAATGTGGCAACCACTGATTTGCTCTCAGAAAAAGCTAGGCGGATATCGGACACAAAAATACTAATACTATCTATCGTGCTTTTGCCTTTTCGGAATCCATATTGGCTATCTGACAGAAGGCGGTTACCCTCGATATACCATTCCAATCGGTTTTTAACCATATGTTCAGCGAGTTTTAACAGTACGGAGGATAAAACTATTGGGCGATAAGATGAGGCCTGGCACGCAATTTTACCAGGTTTCAGAATAGGTAATACAATTTGTGATCGCCATGAGGCAGGTATGTTACCAGTTATCATAATAGAATTAACAATGTTTAAAAAATAAAGTAATGCTGCTTCACTAAGATTACAAAAAAAAGAGTAGGGAATACCATCTTCACCTGGGGAAAAATCTTTGACGCTAGTTAAAACACCTTTGAGCTCTGATAGTGAAAATGGGGAGTTTAAGTCATCATCTATTTTCAGGACTGCGGATGGACAAAGTTGTTGTGGAACAGTAGGAGGAGCCAAATGATCTAAAATATCTTCTGTTAGGGAAGGCGAGAGTGAACAGACGGAATTATCACTAAAAGCTGATCGAAATCTTCGAATATTTCGCCAAACCATAGATGGACGAGTATCTGGGGAAATAGAATGACAAAATGATTTCCAACCTTCAGANTTTTTTCTTTTGAAATAAATTTTTCGTCTGTTTAGAAATCAGTATGTAGTAATCAAAATTATCGGAAGTCATGTTTTGACAGTAAGCCCTTTCGGCTTCTTTCCTTTTCTTTGCAGCTTCTGTACACTCTCGGTCCCACCATGGTGGAGAAGGAATTCTACTGTTCTTGGTGCTTTTAATGGGAAATATCTCATCCGCAACCTCCGTCATTACTTTAGCGAGAGCCACAGAACACACTGTTTCGTTATTATTTTCTATGTCAGGAAGATTTGAAATTTTTTTATCAAGTCGTTTTTTATATTCATTCCAATCTACATCTTTTAATATATATTTTAAACGTGGTGACCGCGAAACAGAAGGCTTTTTGCTATGAGGAAAGCTAATCAGAATTGGTAGGTGATCGCTCCCATAAGAATAAGAGAGAGTTTCCCAAGTAAGAGAAGAAGCTAGGCTCGGTGAACTAATGGCTAAATCTACGGCACTTTGACCTTCATCAGGGTTGGTACGGCGGGTAGGAGAACCTGAGTTTATAATACAAAGATTATGAGAATCGATAATATCAACAAGGTCTCTTCCACAAGTTTTAGTTGTAGAACAACCCCATGACTCATGATGAGAATTAAAATCTCCTAACATTAAAAATGGTTTAGGTAAAATAGAAATAATGTTGTTTATTTCTCTAAATATAGAAGGACACGGACGCGGGATATAAATAGATACAAAACAAATATTATTAACAATGGATGCTATTATGGAAAAATCATTATGGTGAGATGGTAAGTCAAACTGGGAAAAATTAAGGGACTTTTTGATGAGTATGGCAACACCGCCATACCCATCGGCTCTATCTTCCCTGAGACAGGAATAACCAGGAATTTTAAAACAAAATTCCGGTTTTAACCACGTCTCACATAGAGCTATAACACAAGGGTTAAATTTGTTAATAAGATAAATTAAATCAGATTTGTTCTTCACTACGCTTCTGCAGTTCCATTGTAGTACTTTGCCTAAGTGAGCCATTGTTAAATATGTCAGTTATTATTTTCAATAAAGGGGCAACGTTGGACGGTAAAATTGTTTGTGACAGTGATGAAACTAAAGCTATAATAATATCAGCCACCGATTGTGGTTCTGGCAGGGTACCAGTTTTAGGAAGTGCACACCCATCAGCATAAGTGGGAGAGTTGAAATCACCCACAAGAGCTTGGTGGGCTGCACGATCATAACCTTGTATCGATTTAGACGGAGAACGGGGCTTCAGAAAAACAGTTTTTTTATAAGAGTTACTGTGCAATGGTTGAGTGGCTGGAGTTTTGATATCTTGGCTGTTGGCTACAAAAGAAGATGGGGGTGTAAACTTTAATGTGTCAGCATATGATTTTGTCACCGGAGGATGTATCTTTGATGCTTCTGAGTATGAAACGCAATTTTGGGCCATATACTTTTTTATATTTGTCTGCCTACCGGCTTCTGGACAAACCTTGCTAATTGCAATATGGGGGCCGCCACAAAGACAACAATAACTATTATCTTGGTCGCAATCACAAGATGTACCAGTATGCCCTTGTCCACATTTATAGCACCTTGGTTTAGATCTGCATGTATCTTTAGTGTGTCCATACCGGCAACAATTGTAGCATTGAATTGATGGATAAATGTATAGTTCTACTTTGAGGGAATTAAAACACATAAATACTCTTGTGGGAAGGACCTGACCATCAAAAGTAAGCACTATAGTCTGGGATGGTTTCCAAGTAGCAGAGCCATCCACTATTGTTTTAAAATTTAAGCGTCTTACTTTTATTATGTCACCACAACCTAATGGAACCCTAATATTTTCTTTTATTTCTTCTACAGACATGTCCACCGGTACACCTCTTACGAGCCCCATCCTGGTAACATTAAAAGATGGAATAAAAGCTTCATAACCTTTTTCCAATAAGGCATGATGTTTTAAGAAAGAATTTGCAGCTGAGTGACTTGTGAATGCCATTGAAATTTTGTTGCGACCGATACGCTTCAAACTGCCTTGTACTATGTTTGGCACCTGGTTTTATACAAAAATCTGCCAAAGCATATTGGATGCAAATTAAGATCCTGTGTTACCTCTCCTGTACTAGACCTAGCAACATGAATAATAAATGGTGAAGCATCCAATGCAGTATATTCTTTTCTAATACTATCAGATATATTGGGAGGTAACTGGGAGGCCTGAGATGGAAGAACTTGTGTATGCGGTGCTATAAGAGGTGATGGATTTTCAGTGATTTTTCGTCACTGTCTTCACAACGACATCCACTTCTACCTGAATCTACAGCCATTGCATTTTTGCGTTTTTTTTTATTACATGTTTTGCACACCTTATTTAATCGTATGCGCTTTCTTTTATTTGTATTGGAAATTGAACAATCTGTGTCTATGCTTGAAGCAGTTTCTATTGTTACAAAATGTGATGGTTGGGGAACATCACCCCCAGGATCTGGGGGCTCGTCCATCCCAACCCCCAACTAAATATTAATAAAATATACACTTACCAATAGTTGTTTTCTATATACACTACACTACAATTAAATAAATAATGAAAAAATATATACAATTTACAACTTAACTGACTAAATTTCTGAATAAAAATAATTATTTTCAATTTAAGATGAAAAAAGACACCCGCCAAATTCAAAGGTTTCCCGCGCTTTTTTCCCGCCATACTTTCTATGCCAGGATTCGTTGGCCAGACTGTAATAAGCAGAATAATAAGTAGGGACAGCATATGATGCGATTATTGAATTAAAGATTGTTAAGAAAGCGCGGCTGACTTGGTTGTGGCAGGAGTAGTTTTTTCTTTTTGAAAATATTTTAAATAATTATTTTAATAAAAGTGATCAGTTTTGATAGAATTTGTATATATAACTTATATTTAGTTAAATAGAGTAGTTTGTAAATATTTTCTTCGTAGTTAGGTAAGTTTATTTATGTATATGTAATATAAGCATTTCTACTTTAAGAAGATGAATGATCCTCCGTAACCCGGGGGCCGTTCTTCCCCTCAAGTTGCTGCATACGTTACCGGGAAGCAATCAGATTGTTCCACTAGTAACATCATTTCCAGGAAACGCAGCCACGAAAAGTTTAAAAAAAATATAGAGTATGTAATAAAAAAACGTATGAATAACATGACTATTGACGGAAATCTGCAAATGTTCACTTCTAAATGACAATGATTATAATGTACGGAAATCGTCTGCGGCGCTTTTTGGTACTTTAATGGAAAAACATCTTCCTTATAACACCGTCTTATTTTGCTCGGCATCCCCCTTCATAAATCCATCCCCGTTCTTTTAAGCACTTGTAACCATGATATATATATTAAACCATATGTATATTCATTTTACAGAATAATGTTAAAATTTTATTATTTACTTATTTATTAATTTAATTGAAATTGACAAAATATACTATTGCCTTAAAAGAAAAAGCATATAACGCAGCTGTCCCACACACTAGCTTATAATACTTATCCTACTACTAGTTTTAGCGTCACTGAAGCGTGCTATTCCGTCTAGACATTTTTGTGTAAGCATTTAGGTACCTAAATCGAAGGGATGTAACATGATCAATAGTCCAACTGAAGCAAATGAATGCACGAGGGTCTCAGTACATATTAATTTAACTATAATGTAATATGTTGCCTGATATTCCCAGATAGGTTTTCATAGAAGCATAGAATGGACAGGTAAGTAACAAAAAATTATGAAAGTACCGAAGACAAATAGTCAGGGGAAAAAAATTACTGTAAAAAAAAATTTTTTTTCTCACAGAATATTAAAGGACTATTAAGACTGTTGTTTATTTTAACTTCGTGCCTGGGGCCTTATTCTCTATCCCGCACGTTATTTAAACAGCGTGTAACAAGCACATAACACAACGCATCATGTTTAGGACTATAGAAATTTGACTTACAGAATACTATTCCACGCACATTTCTTGAAGATAACATGACACGGCCGCGTTACGGGTTTACACTATCGTACAGAATAAGGGCCCTGAACTAAAATTCAGGCAAAAGGTTAAAATAATACGTTTAAACCAGAGTTCCCCAAACTTTTTTGTGTCGTAGACCCCTTGCCATGATTTTCCGTGTTGGGTAGACCCCCTACTTACCTGATATTGATTTCCTGTAAATTTTTTAACTGTAGTGAAGTTAAGAGTTCAAAACTTGAAAGTAAAAACACATGTTAATTTACACATTTATTAATTGAATTTAAATTAATTTTATAAACATATAAGTATAATAATTTTTTTACTTCATAGGTACTTTTATTAATAATATATATGTTTTGATATTATAAGATAGTATTATGTAAGTAAATAGGTACTATCAGTGTAGGTGTTGAGATCCACTATCGTGGACCCCCAATTTTTTTTTTCGCTGACCTTGCAGGTTATCATAGACCCCTAGGGGTCGATATAGACCACTTTGGGAATCACTGGTTTAAACTATGTTCGAAAAGCGCGGGAAACCTTTGAATTTGGCGGGTGTCTTTTTTCATCTTAAATTGAAAATAATTATTTTTATTCAGAAATTTAGTCAGTTAAGTTGTAAATTGTATATATTTTTTCATTATTTATTTAATTGTAGTGTAGTGTATATAGAAAACAACTATTGGTAAGTGTATATTTTATTAATATTTAGTTGGGGGTTGGGATGGACGAGCCCCCAGATCCTGGGGGTGACGTTCCCCAACCATCACATTTTGTAACAATAGAAACTGCTTCAAGCATAGACACAGATTGTTCAATTTCCTATACAAATAAAAGAAAGCGCATACGATTAAATAAGGTGTGCAAAACATGTAATAAAAAAACGCAAAAATGCAATGGCTGTAGATTCAGGTAGAAGTGGATGTCGTTGTGAAGACAGTGACGAAAAAATCACTGAAAATCCATCACCTCTTATAGCACCGCATACACAAGTTCTTCCATCTCAGGCCTCCCAGTTACCTCCCAATATATCTGATAGTATTAGAAAAGAATATACTGCATTGGATGCTTCACCATTTATTATTCATGTTGCTAGGTCTAGTACAGGAGAGGTAACACAGGATCTTAATTTGCATCCAATATGCTTTGGCAGATTTTTGTATAAAAACCAGGTGCCAAACATAGTACAAGGCAGTTTGAAGCGTATCGGTCGCAACAAAATTTCAATGGCATTCACAAGTCACTCAGCTGCAAATTCTTTCTTAAAACATCATGCCTTATTGGAAAAAGGTTATGAAGCTTTTATTCCATCTTTTAATGTTACCAGGATGGGGCTCGTAAGAGGTGTACCGGTGGACATGTCTGTAGAAGAAATAAAAGAAAATATTAGGGTTCCATTAGGTTGTGGTGACATAATAAAAGTAAGACGCTTAAATTTTAAAACAATAGTGGATGGCTCTGCTACTTGGAAACCATCCCAGACTATAGTGCTTACTTTTGATGGTCAGGTCCTTCCCACAAGAGTATTTATGTGTTTTAATTCCCTCAAAGTAGAACTATACATTTATCCGTCAATTCAATGCTACAATTGTTGCCGGTATGGACACACTAAAGATACATGCAGATCTAAACCAAGGTGCTATAAATGTGGGCAAGGGCATACTGGTACATCTTGTGATTGCGACCAAGATAATAGTTATTGTTGTCTTTGTGGCGGCCCCCATATTGCAATTAGCAAGGTTTGTCCAGAAGCCAGTAGGCAGACAAATATAAAAAAGTATATGGCCCAAAATTGCGTTTCATACTCAGAAGCATCAAAGATACATCCTCCGGTGACAAAATCATATGCTGACACATTAAAGTTTACACCCCCATCTTCTTTTGTAGCCAACAGCCAAGATATCAAAACTCCAGCCACTCAACCATTGCACAGTAACTCTTATAAAAAACTGTTTTTCTGAAGCCCCGTTCTCCGTCTAAATCGATACAAGGTTATGATCGTGCAGCCCACCAAGCTCTTGTGGGTGATTTCAACTCTCCCACTTATGCTGATGGGTGTGCACTTCCTAAAACTGGTACCCTGCCAGAACCACAATCGGTGGCTGATATTATTATAGCTTTAGTTTCATCACTGTCACAAACAATTTTACCGTCCAACGTTGCCCCTTTATTGAAAATAATAACTGACATATTTAACAATGGCTCACTTAGGCAAAGTACTACAATGGAACTGCAGAAGCGTAGTGAAGAACAAATCTGATTTAATTTATCTTATTAACAAATTTAACCCTTGTGTTATAGCTCTATGTGAGACGTGGTTAAAACCGGAATTTTGTTTTAAAATTCCTGGTTATTCCTGTCTCAGGGAAGATAGAGCCGATGGGTATGGCGGTGTTGCCATACTCATCAAAAAGTCCCTTAATTTTTCCCAGTTTGACTTACCATCTCACCATAATGATTTTTCCATAATAGCATCCATTGTTAATAATATTTGTTTTGTATCTATTTATATCCCGCGTCCGTGTCCTTCTATATTTAGAGAAATAAACAACATTATTTCTATTTTACCTAAACCATTTTAATGTTAGGAGATTTTAATTCTCATCATGAGTCATGGGGTTGTTCTACAACTAAAACTTGTGGAAGAGACCTTGTTGATATTATCGATTCTCATAATCTTTGTATTATAAACTCAGGTTCTCCTACCCGCCGTACCAACCCTGATGAAGGTCAAAGTGCCGTAGATTTAGCCATTAGTTCACCGAGCCTAGCTTCTTCTCTTACTTGGGAAACTCTCTCTTATTCTTATGGGAGCGATCACCTACCAATTCTGATTAGCTTTCCTCATAGCAAAAAGCCTTCTGTTTCGCGGTCACCACGTTTAAAATATATATTAAAAGATGTAGATTGGAATGAATATAAAAAACGACTTGATAAAAAAATTTCAAATCTTCCTGATATAGAAAATAATAATGAAACAGTGTGTTCTGTGGCTCTCGCTAAAGTAATGACGGAGGTTGCGGATGAGATATTTCCCATTAAAAGCACCAAGAACAGTAGAATTCCTTCTCCACCATGGTGGGACCGAGAGTGTACAGAAGCTGCAAAGAAAAGGAAAGAAGCCGAAAGGGCTTACTGTCAAAACATGACTTCCGATAATTTTGATTACTACATACTGATTTCTAAACAGACGAAAAATTTATTTCAAAAGAAAAATCTGAAGGTTGGAAATCATTTTGTCATTCTATTTCCCCAGATACTCGTCCATCTATGGTTTGGCGAAATATTCGAAGATTTCGATCAGCTTTTAGTGATAATTCCGTCTGTTCACTCTCGCCTTCCCTAACAGAAGATATTTTAGATCATTTGGCTCCTCCTACTGTTCCACAACAACTTTGTCCATCCGCAGTCCTGAAAATAGATGATGACTTAAAGTCCCCATTTTCACTATCAGAGCTCAAAGGTGTTTTAACTAGCGTCAAAGATTCTTCCCCAGGTGAAGATGGTATTCCCTACTCTTTTTGTAATCTTAGTGAAACAGCATTACTTTATTTTTAAACATTGTTAATTCTATTATGATAACTGGTAACATACCTGCCTCATGGCGATCACAAATTGTATTACCTATTCTGAAACCTGGTAAAATTGCGTGCCAGGCCTCATCTTATCGTCCAATAGTTTTATCCTCCGTACTGTTAAAACTCGCTGAACATATGGTTAAAACCGATTGGAATGGTATATCGAGGGTAACCGCCTTCTGTCAGATAGCCAATATGGATTCCGAAAAGGCAAAAGCACGATAGATAGTATTAGTATTTTTGTGTCCGATATCCGCCTAGCTTTTCTGAGAGCAAATCAGTGGTTGCCACATTTTTAGATATTAATTCAGCATACGACATTGTCGTTCCCTCCATTCTAAACAAACAATGCATGATCTTAACATCCCCGGTATGCTATCTAATTTTATTACAAATTTAATAAGAGAACGATGTATTCATATTTGTCCAGATGATGCTACCAAATTATCTAGAACCGTATGTAGGGGTCTACCCCAGGGGTCAGTGCTAAGTCCCTTACTATACAATATTTACACATATGACCTGGAATCAGCTTTAAATAGTTCCGTAAAAATCCTACAATATGCAGATGACCTCCTTCTTTATACATCAGAAAAATTACTTCTAGTTCTTGTTCCTCTATGTCATCAGTTATGAGATATTTAGAGTCCTGGATGACTCTAAATGGATTAGATCTTTCAACCTCTAAAAGCTGTTTAGTTTTGTTTACCAGAAAACGCCAATGTCCTTTAATAGAAGTAAAATATAAACATGTTATGATTCCGGTAAAGACCGAAGTGAAATTTCTTGGTGTTTTATTAGACTCAAAACTTACAGGTTCTCAACATAGTGATTACTTAGTTACTAAATGTGAACGGAACTTGAATATTTTACGTTGTCTTACAGGTGTTTGGTGGGGGGCGCATCCGTTTTCTTTACGACTTATATATAATGCATTAATTAGAAGTCTTTTAGACTATGGTACATTTATCTTGGAACCGGCTAATTCAGCAGCGTTCAAAAAACTTGATTTAATTCAGAACAAGGCTCTTAGAATAATTGCTGGTGCGATGAAATCCAGTCCAATTAACGCCCTAGAAGTTGAGTGTGTAGAACCTCCTCTTAAATTGCGAAGACAGTACTTGTCAGACAGATTTTTGTTTAAAGCCTTGCAATTTTCTAATCACGCTCTTTTCCAATTCTTCAATCTCTTTCTCAATATATTGCAACGTCTTCATCGTGGAAAGAAAAATCACTTCCTTGTTTAGTTATAAGTTTTCGTAAATTTATAAGTTTTCAAGCGCCCACTTATAGATCAGTTTCTCTCCCAATTTTATGGTTGGGTTTAAATCACTTTTGCTTTCGCCGGTGATATGTTATTCCTTGGGCGTTGATAGAGACCACCCTAACACTAATACTCAGTTTAATGAATTAGTAAGCATTAAATGATCTGATTTCTCACCACATATTCACTGACGCATCAAAACACTCTTTGTCAGATTATACGGGCGTGGGCGTTTACCATACTCAGTATAACATTATACAAAAAATAAAGCTTCCTCCAGAAACTTCAGTCTTTATAGGGAATGTTATGGAATATATAAAGCGTTAGAATTTATTCTTATTGCTAGACTTAGTAAAACTGTTATTTTTCAGATTCATATAGTGCCCTTCAGGCCGTTGAAAAATTTCCTTTCAAATCAAAATCCCACTCAATTGTGATAATGAATATAAGAGAAAAGCTCATAGAATGCCTTTCCAAAAACGTAATTGTAGTTTTATGTTGGGTCCCTGGTCATGCTAATATAAAAGGAAATGTAAAAGCCGACCGTTTGGCTAATGAGGCGATAACAAGTGGTGATGTATATCCGTACATAAATTATTGCAACGATCTGGCTGCACTTCCGAGTACTTTTCTCAGGGAATCCTGGGAAAAATGCTGGGAAGAAAGCAGTCAGATAAAAGGCAAATTGTATTCGAAAGTCCAATTGGGTATACCGGAGAAGCCATGGTTTTGCAAATTAAATCTTGGTAAGCGATCTACTAGTATATTAATGAGAATGCGCTTGGGTCATGTGTGTTCGCCAGCTCACCTTGCTAGACTTGGTATTATTGGTAGTAGAACTTGTGAATGCGGTGAAGAGGAGGGTGACCTCAATCATATCTTCTTCGCTTGTCCGCTTTTTGATAATGCTCATTTTATAAGTCAACTCATTTCCTTTGGTGTTCCTTTTCCTTGTTGTATTTCTTCCCTCCTCTTATTTAATGTAAATATTTATAAAGCTATTTCCTCATTTATTGTACATAATAACATAAAAATATAGTTTGTATATACTTATTAATATATTGTATTGACGAATATTATTATTATTAATATATTATATCTTGACAACTTTCCTGACTTAATCCTAATTCCGAAACCAATTTCCTTCCTGTAATATGTTTCCCTAGCTTTATTGACATTGGCGTAGCACAGCAACATAGTGCTTGTAGCCATAAAAAAATATGTTCTCGAAAAAGCGCGGGAAACCTTTGAATTTGGCGGGTGTCTTTTTACTTTCAATTGAAAATAATTATTTTTGTTCATAAATTTAGTCAGATAAGTTGTAAATTGTATATATTTTTCATTATTTATTTACATTTTAGTGTAGTGTATATAGAAAACAACTATTGGTAAGTGAATATTTTATTAATATTTAGTTGGGGGTTGGGATGGACGAGCCCCCAGATCCTGGGGGTGATGTTCCCCAACCATCACATTTTGTAACTATAGAAACTGCTTCAAGCATAGACACCGATTGTTCGATTTCCAATACAAATAAAAGAAAGCGCATACGATTAAATAAGGTGTGCAAAACATGTAATAAAAAACGCAAAATGCAATGGCTGTAGATTCAGGTAGAAGTGGATGTCGTTGTGAAGACAGTGACGAAAAAATCACTGAAAATCCATCACCTCTTATAGCACCGCATGCACAAGGTCTTCCATCTCAGGCCTCCCAGTTACCTCCCAATATTTCTGATAGTATTAGAAAAGAATATACTGCATTGGATGCTTCACCATTTATTATTCATGTTGCTAGGTCTAGTACAGGAGAGTAACACAGGATCTTAATTTGCATCCAATATGCTTTGGCAGATTTTTGTATAAAAACCAGGTGCCAAACATAGTACAAGGCAGTTTGAAGCGTATTGGTCGCAACAAAATTTCAATGGCATTCACAAGTCACTCAGCTGCAAATTCTTTCTTAAAACATCATGCCTTATTGGAAAAGGGCTATGAAGCTTTATTCCATCTTTTAACATTATCAGGATGGGGCTCGTAGAAGTGGTGTACCGGTGGACATGTCTGTAGAGAAATAAAGAAAATAATAGGGTTCCTTTAGGTTGTGGTGACATAATAAAGTAAGACGCTTAAATTTTAAAACAATAGTGGATGGCTCTGCTACTTGGAAACCATCCCAGACTATAGTGCTTACTTTTGATGGTCAGGTCCTTCCCACAAGAGTATTTATGTGTTTCAATTCCCTCAAAGTAGAACTATACATTTATCCTTCAATTCAATGCTACAATTGTTGCCGGTATGGACATACTAAAGATACATGCAGATCTAAACCAAGGTGCTATAAATGTGGACAAGGGCATACTGGTACATCTTGTGATTGCGACCAAGATAATAGTTATTGTTGTCTTTGTGGCGGCCCCCATATTGCAATTAGCAAGGTTTGTTCAGAAGCCAGTAGGCAGACAAATATAAAAAAGTATATGGCCCAAAATTGCGTTTCATACTCAGAAGCATCAAAGATACATCCCCCGGTGACAAAATCATATGCTGACACATTAAAGTTTACACCCCCATCTTCTTTTGTACCCAAAAGCCAAGATGTCAAAACTCCAGCCACTCAACCATTGCACAGTAACTCTTATAAAAACTGTTTTTCTGAAGCCCCGTTCTCCGCCTAAATCGATAGTTGTAGGAGGTTATTTTATACAAAAATAAATCCAAATTGCTTCGAGATGAGTTCTGGGTTAACACAAACATTAAGTAATGCTTGCTTCACAAGTTTTCACTTAATTTTATTTGCCAGCTATTGTATTATACGTGTAATGTAGATAATTCATTTTGTCACTATTTATTTGGGAGCATAGAGTAGTCTGTAAAACATAAAATGAGTATTAGAATATTTAATAAAACACACGAGAATAGGGGTATGACTATGTACTGTCGTAGGAAACAATTTGTTATGTCAGTTGTGACATGACACAAGGTCTGATTTTGATCATGTCATCAAGATCTTCGTGGACTTTATAATATTAAGCAGTGTCCAACAATTTTATTACATTGGGTCCAAATTTAATATTTGTAGGGTGTACAAAATAATAATTCTATTTGTATATTAA
>NW_023592639.1:0-34938 GCF_014839805.1 Manduca sexta | reverse complement strand
TGTTGTAAATATGGTATATGTTCTTAGTAATTAAATAAAGTTAGTAAAAAGATGTTATTGACATGAGTGTTTATTTCGGACTAAAGAGAAGTAACTATGGCAAACAAAATACAATTAGTTCTAAAAATAGAACATATAAAAAATAATAAGTCACGACGAAGGTTACAATCTCCAACAGCCGCCCTTAATCGCAGTTGTGACAGAAACAAAACAAATAAAATAATTAAGTTTCTAAACCTAAGTTAACTACACATCGTTTGTGTGCTAGAGGTCCGAGGGCCTTCGTTAGTACATCAGCAGGCATATCGTTACTTTTTATATATTCTAACTTAACAATATTATTAGATACCTTTTCCTAATAAAGTGAAACCTAGTATCTATATGCTTCGTCCTGCTGTGGTGTACAGGATTTCGAACAAGATTAATGGCACTTTGGCTGTCAGAAGCTAAGTTAACTGAACAAAGTATACCTGTTATCTCGTATATAAACCGACGTAAGTAACACGCTTCCTTCGTGGCAGACGCTAATGCCATATATTCTGACTCGGCCGAACTTAACGCAACAGTAGGTTGCTTCTTGGATTCCCATGATACTGGACCTCCACTTAACTTGTAAACATAACCGGTGTATGACCTTCTGTCGATTGGACAGTTTGCCCAGTCTGCGTCACAAAAACCCTTTAAATGGTTCTTCATTCTTATGACTTGACCATCCGTTCTTCTTGCCATATTATTTTAAACTAATGGAGTATCCACGGTCTTACACTCCTTCATATTAAACTTTTCTAATATAGAAAGAATATAATTCAGAGATCTTTTAATGAAAAATATCTCGACAAATCTTCTCAAAATTCAAATTCTTGACAGTGTCAAATGTCAAATTAGATTTAAAGAAGACTATTATGTCATCAACAAAATTCCCAATATCATAAGTTCTTTACCATAGAGTTTGGTAGTTTAATTTTGTAAATCCATTTACATGGCATAACCTTTTTTTAGGCTTATCTACTAAATTCCATGTATGGAGTTTCATTAAGAACTATACTCACCAGCCATATTATGGTGCCACTTATCAGCATCATCGGCATGAGTAGCTTCGTAATATGTCGTAGGTTCATTAGAATCTACCATTGACGTATTGTAAGCTTTATAAAAATTTGTTGGTTTTCTGTCTCTGGAAGGGTATCTGCGCTCAGGGTGCGATTCCTGTTCCAAATTCGCTGTCTCTTCTTCCACACTAGGCAGCCTTAAGTCACTGAGAGACTCTCGCTCTTCCAGAGTCACTGACTCTTTTGCACTTTCTAGATTTACTGGTAAAGTTGCTTCAGCCGCCGGGCTGATACTCTCATCACAGTCATAGAATTGACAGTCATGATCAAACTCAGACTCAATCTCTTTTTGCTCATCAAATAACAATATAGATTCTGACTGTGCGACAGACTCAGATTGCTTCTGCTTTAGCGCTGTAAAGCAATTTTCAAAAAAGGTTGCATCTCTGGATATAATAACTTTTCGTGGGTTAGCAGGATCCCTAAAAATATAAGTGCCTGGATTTTCAGAATAACCGACGAAAATTGCTTCCTGTGCCTTGACATCTAATTTCTTCCTGTGACACGAAGGTATATGGACTAGAGCTCTACAACCAAATACTTTTAGATGGCTAAGATCACCTTTTCGTCCATACCATTTGTCATAAGGAATTTGTCCACCTAAGGCTCGATGAGGAGACCTATTCTTAAGGTAAATGGCAACTTGGAATGCATCTTCCCAGAATGCTTTCGGTAGTGAACTTTCAGCTAGCAACGTTCTTGCCTTTTCTGTAACCGAACGATGGGTGCGTTCCGCTACTCCAACTTGCTGAGGACTATAAGGCGTCGTTGTTTGATGTTCAATACCTTTTGAAGCAAGATAATCAACAAACTCTTTATTCACGAACTCCTTACCTCCATCAGTCCTAATTGCTTTAATTGTTTTATCTAACTGATTTTCAACAAAACATTGAAACACACAAAATATATCTTTGACTTCTGTTTTAGAAGAAATAAAATAAGCAAACACTTTTCGCGTATAATCGTCTACTATTGTCAACATATATCTATTTCCTTGAAAAGAAGTTGTAGACACCGGTCCCATCAAATCCATATGGATCAGTTCCAAAGGGAAGTAGCCCTATTAAACGCTAACCTTTTGAAAGGTTTTCTTGCTTGTTTACCTTCCACGCAAGCGATACAACTAGTTTTATCTACTCCTGTATACTTTATACCTACCTTGTGATTTTTCAGTTGGTTCATGCCTATACGACACAAATGTCCTAACCTCTTATGCCAAATTTGATAACTATCCTGACAACCAGAGTGCACATCTTGTGTCAAAAATTATCCGCCACATTCTCGGAAACATTTACAGTTCCATGCTAAAACGTACAGTCCACCACAGGGCGAGGCATGAGCAACAGATTCACCTGTAAAATTAAAAGTATCAGATTTATAAAAGTTACATCCATTTTATCAAAAACACAAATAAAACCCTTTTCAACAGTTTTATATACAGATAACAAACTAGCTTTCAAATCTGGTATATAAGCAACATCACTAATATTGTTGACCACGTTCTCGGGCGTGTTTATTGAAATATTTCCAATTCCGCAGCACTTAATCTGTTCTCCATTTGCGACAGTAACAGTACCTTGATTCTGTATCGAGATATTCTGAAACCAGTCCCGTCTAGAAGTCATGTGTCTAGTACAACCTGAATCTACATAAATTATGTCCTTTCTTGGGTTTCCAGAAGTATTAGGGATTTGTAAATATCGTATCATTGGTATTTACCGCATTGCCTTTCTCCTTCTTGTTTCTCTGTGGACAGTCTGGTCTCTTATGTCCAGGTGTCTTGCACTCATAACAAACTATATTCTTCTTCATTGACTTAGGCTTCTTCTTCGCATGAAAAACAGAGTCTAATGACGTAGCCACATCTTTGGACATTTCATTAAGCAGTTTTGTTTTCACCAACTCTGTAGTCACGTCTACATTGCAATTTTCTAAAGCCATAATGAGAGGTTCATACCTTGGAGTTAGACCTCCCAAAAGTATTGCAGCAATAGACTTGTCCTCTATGACTACATCAATATCCGCAAGATCCTGTGCGGTTGACATAACTGCGTTAATATATAGTTCAATATTTTTGAACTCTGATAGACTCAACCTGTACAGTCTACGCTCCAAAAATAATCTTCGTCCTATTCCCTTATCTTCAAAGGCTTTTTGCAAACAAGTCCATGCCTCAGATGCAGTTTTCGCACATCTTATATGGGTTATCGCTGCACCTTCTACTGATAAGCATATCTTTGCTAATGCCTTTGCGTCTTTGCGTACCTTTGTAGAGGCATGGGTTGTGTCTCCATCTCGGTATCCACTAATTGTTTCCCATAAATCCTCATGGATAAGGTAATTTCGCATCTTGAACTTCCAAGTCGGATATCCATCTTTTATCCTCAAACAAGGAAATGGAAAAGATGTGATCGACGCAGGGAATTTTTCACACTCGAAACATCTCCAGATTCATGTGACATTTTCAGACTATTACTATTTCCTAGTCACACAAAAAATATATTCAACTTTATTTTACTAAATAACGTGAAAAAACAGAACTAAGCGTTCGTGCTGATAACGTGTTGTAAATATGGTATATGTTCTTAGTAATTAAATAAAGTTAGTAAAAGATGTTATTGACACGAGTGTTTATTTCGGACTAAAGAGAAGTAACTATGGCAAACAAAATACAATTAGTTCTAAAAATAGAACATATAAAAAATAATAAGTCACGACGAAGGTTACAATCTCCAACAGATTGTATTGCAAAACATGTGCCCTTATGTAAATTAATTACAGAAAGTGCGGGCTAAGGTCAATTAAAACTATTATACCTTTTTATGAGCACGTCCATGTGACCCCACTGCACCTGATGGTTAGTGGAGTGGGGTCCAATAGAATCTCGATTGACGAGAGATGATTATTGATTACTACTCGAAAGTCGACACAATTATGCCGACTTATTGGAACCGGATATACACAGGCTGGTCCCGGAACGCGACCAGTTACGTGAGCCATTATGGCGGGTTTTTTACGGTGGTCGCTATCCGGGGGATATAAAATATAACCTACCACAGTACTGCACAATTATATTAAACATATGCCGCTTTTATTTTGCTACTATAATATTTACATCTCAATTTTCGCTGTAATTTTTCGTTACTATTTTACATATAAAATAGTGATGAATCAACTTTAAATTTTGACAATTGAAGCATAATGCGGGTGGAATTTGGGGTTTGTAACACTAAGCACAGAAGGATATATTCGGGATATTTGCCGGGAGCGGTCACTCGTAAGGGTAACCACAAAATAGTCTGAAATGCGCACCCATTGCCCGCAAATGGTTAACAATTCTAAACACTATTCATGGTAATAATATATTGAACATTGTGCATTTAAGCAAACTAACCTGGAGTTATTATTTCACGTTTTTGCTGGCATTGTGGATTTTTACTATTACAAGTCAACCAATGTCCAAACGGAGAATCATATTTGTAGGACAAATTTGAACCTACAGACAAATTTAATCAAAATATATTATGATGATCTTACTAAAAGACTCAAGTGCCACAAAACATTAGTGATGGTTTACATTTATTTAGATATTGTATTGTTTTATTTAGATATTGTAATTTTATGTTTTAGTAAATTAGAATAAAACGGACATGAATTAAACTGATTTATTACGGACTTTGCTTTAATAAGGTCTGTATTTAAATTATAATTTCAAAAATAGACTCAAATCTCACATTCCAACAAATTTAATAAAGAGCTAAACGTTTAATACTTTTTAACACATCCCTGATTATAAACAAATGAAACATAACAAAAGTCCGAAGCCTACGATAAAGAAGGTGCTAAGTCAAGTTAACGAGTATCTAGAACTCCGCTGGCCGTTCGCCAACTGGCACACCAGAAAATGCACCTTTCAAATAATTAAACTTTCACCGAGGATATTACCGTCTCGATTTTATTCCCGCTAACATTTCTCTTATTATTGCGAAGAGTTGATGATTTAATTGGTTTTCATTTCATTGTGGCGCGGTTTCTTTGTTGCATTTCTCTTTTAGCAGATGGGAAACGAACTTCTGAGTCACATGAAGGAATTACTGCAGTTTTGAAAGAGAGGAACGTGGTTTTGTTAGTGTGGTTATTTTAATCTCCAGTTATAACCAGTATCTGTAAACAAGGAGTGAATTTTTTTTTCAACACGTCCGTTCACGTCCGTATTTTAGTACAAAGATGTGTACCTATAAGCAATTATTTTGGTCTAACATTTAAAAAAACTATAGTAAAATAAACTACTGAAAAGAAAGTAAAGAACTCTAAGGAATACGAACAGTGCTAGCTCTACTCGTGCGGAATTTTATTAGCATTACTTCCTATTGTGTCTTGAATTTTTTTATTTGCATTTATTTACCATGTTTACTTGAGATGCCCATAGCGTATTACGTCACAACGTCTCTTACTGTATTCGTTTGGTTTTATTCACAATAAAAACTTATAGACTGCAGTTTTAGTTAAAGGGTGTGTTGAGCACGGCACCCATTGACCATTTCATTTAATGTCTAATATAAAATGTCTTTAGTTTTATAAGCGCAACTATGTTTGCCTACGTGATAAATAAAGCATTTTATTTTATTTAATGAATGTAAATTGTTGTATAAAAGCGGTGATAGCCTGATAGGTTAGTTGAGAGCATACTGTCGAGACGAATGTTCCAAGGTCCAAAGCCCAACGGTACACACCTCTGACTTTTCTAAAGTAATGTGTGTAATCTTTGTGATTTATTGCTTGTACTGACAGTGAAGGAAAATATCGTGAGGAAATCTACATAACAGTGAAGTTTGATAATCCGCACTAGGCTAGCGTGGTGCACTAAGACCTAAACCCTTTCAGTAATATAGGACGCCCGTGTTCAGCAGTGGGATAGTATAAAATAAAATAAATATAAATTTGCCCTGTGTTATTATATTATACATCAATGTAACAACATTGCAAAGTCAGACAATATAAAATATTATATGAACATTAAAACAATGAAAGATTTTATATTGTCACTTTATATTGTCATCCATTTCCCCGTTTGATTATTTTAAGACGACCCAGTTCTGCGTCGTCGGAAACGTAATTACTTTATCAAGTTTTGCTTTATGTGACGGTACTCGGTGCCAGTGTGCTATTAACTGAGTGTAAATCTACTGTTATAGCATCCTGTGGTGTATAAAACCATAACCATTAGCTAAAGTACGGTGTCATCTGTTTTCATTTTTTCTGGCACATTTATTTCTATTGGCTGTTTGTTTCAATTTCCTTGGCCTTTTATTAAAAGTTCGTACGATGGAGTATTTATATTGCGGAGTGGTATGTAGTTTAAGTGATTAATATTGTTGGTTATTAGTATTGCAGAAACTAGGTGACGAGACACCAGTGGAGAAGGATGAAATTTTCGGAAAGGGAATCGAACACAGCATATAGGTACTCTAATATGCATAAGTGTGGTTTGTAAATCCTTCAAAGATAATTCGATTTTACATAAATTACGAAAGGGAAGCAGGTAGGAGTCGGGTTATATTAATCCTTTGCCACTGCGAGACACCTTCTAACTATATGATGAGTTACTTCAATCATAGATCTATAATAAAGAAGTGTAATTTTCGGCCAAATTTAATATAAATTAATAGTAATTTTAATTTTACATGCCCTAATGCCATCATCGATCTAAACTTCCCAAGTTCGATACGCGACGGCATCCTTAACGACATTGTAATTTTAATTAACATCCAATTTCCCAGACAAATTTCTGATCCGATAACTTAAGTGACTCCCTAAAATTCAAGTTAATGAAGCCAGAAATGCCATCGAATAGCGTGAAAAATAACGACTTTAAAAAATCTCTTTGGGACTACATTCGGGGTTTAAGAAAAATGGGGTCATTTCATTCATTCCTGACTGGGTAAAGTTTCGGGGCGGGCTGATTGAGTCGGCAACAGTTTCAACCGAGCGTTTCTTGGAATTTTGTTCGGTTGACAGTGAAATTAAGCAATTAATGTTGCGGAAGTTTTACAAGGTTTTTAAACGGGCGTGCTGTCTCACCGCGATGGATAGTCTTTGAAAGTAATTTCAAAAGTTTTAAACTTCGCTATAGTTGCGCTTGTCCCTTTTGTATAAATTTGATAAATATAAAACTGTTATTTTTGCCGTGTTTTTGTTGTTTTATGATCTTTAGCCCTAGAATTGAGATGGTTGTTTCAACAACTTCAACATTAGCAGCTTCTACGTGTAGCCTTAGAAGCATTTGACATTTATGTTGCTTTGTATTTATATACAGAAGGACATTATATTATTATAACGTTGCTTTATAATTCTCAATACGTCTCAAAAATATACTAGATGTTCATTGTGCAAGTAACTGATTAAGAGTTTAGGCACTTTAACTACAATTTGTGATATAAAGCTTTATTGAATCCTGAAGATTTTAAATACAAGTTTCACAAAAGAAAAAACACACATTAGAGTTATCTGAAAAAACATTAATTAAATGGCAATCAAACAATTTAGTAATCAGATCAGAAGGCTACACATGTCCCGTGCCGCTCCATTGAACGCTTAGCGGCAATAGACGGATGCATAAAGGGAGCGGATGCTTCATTATGTATGCGGAATATACGTGCATCGCATCCTAATGAGGCTGTTAAATCTGCGTGCGTCGTACTGTGTTACTGTGTCAAAATTGGAGACATTGTAATAAATAGGAAAGTTTGAAGAAGTTTGCAGGCTTGGAAGTAAATGCAAACGCTGAACTGTTTTTTTTGATATACATATAGAACATGAACTATTTGCATGTGATATAGCTATTTCTATACCGAAAAGAAAACAGGGAATTTAGGAGGTTTTTGATGCGGAAGAAACAAAGGAAATAGTTTTATAAATAAAATATTATTTTGTTCGGAACTGAAGCGATTTTGATTCAAATATAAATATTACTGACTAAAGATATATTCACTATATGTCATAAGCAAAAAGTGTCATAAACACCCTCAAAAAACATTTAATTCCAACAATATATACCTACTTAAAACACTAGACTATTGGCTTATTCTAAAAAATGATTTTTGTCACTAGCGACGGACCACCGTAGATATTACGGTCTTATGTACCAATATAATAGCAACATAACCCTATCAAATTGTAAGGTCCTCTGACTGAGCCATTACAATATAATCAAAGTACGACTTCGCACGTCTGTTTAGCATTAAAGTCAGACAAAATCAAACGTTACATAAAACGGGCTCTATAGTAAATCAAACTTGATCTGTTAGTTATAAGTCTTCGTTAAACATCTCTGATAGTTCTAATGGAAGCATTAAATCACAAGGTTAACAATAAATTACGCCTAACTCACATATTGTTTGGGAAACTGGGTGAAGTTAATAGTTTCTATTATATGACTATATATTTTAGGCGATTCACGATTGTGGAGAGTGACGATTTATTTCGTCTTTTTTGTTCGGGACACTTAAGGTGAAGTTAATAGTTATACGACTATATTTTAGGCAATTTACAATTATGGAGAGTGATGATTTATTTCGTCATCAAAGACCTGGAAAAAGTTCCAACAATTCTAAATTTGTTTTTAGACATTGCTACGCAAACGCGGTTAATATAGATTTTGACTTTTCGAAGAGTTGCTATGAATGAATCCCGCCAAGTCGAATTTCAACCTCGGCGGCCGATCTTAACGGAGATCAGCCAAGTACGCAGGGGATGTTATAGTACACAAGTGTGTGCGCAATACACAGATGCACTCTCTATTCTTTCACTCTCATAGTCCGGTGAGACGGCGATCTGACATGACCGGAGAGAGATCAGGCGCGGGACAAACGACTTTACGTGCTTTCCGAGGTACGGCGGTATCACACGGCCAATATCCTGATTCCGACTGCTGCGACTAGTAATTTTTAAGATGGAAAATGTAGTCAAAATTATTTTTGGTCCGACCCGGGATTCCAGCCCAGGACAAAAAAAGGAATCTAAAAATTTTGTATTCGATAATAATAATAATAAAAATATTTCTGTTAGATAAACGAAAAATAAAACGGATAGTCACAAAGAAAAAAAACAATCGCAGAAATCTATTTTTTGACATAAAAAATCTTCGTAGCTCGAACAATTCTTTTGAATTGAGTTTCATCAAGATTTCTATGCTCATGATGCTTAAGTGCACCTGTGGCAAGCCCTCAGTTCCCAAGTCAAGTAAATTGCATCTGCAATGTGCTTAGCATAAAAGATATTAACAATTTACCTTTATAACTATTCTCTATGGGCTTAAAACCAAATGCGAAAAGAATTTCAAAAAGTAAAAACATTAGAAACACACATTATGAAGAGGGACAGATATAAAACAATTTATTATGAGCTACTTCTTGTGTGCTAATAGCAATAATTATCATAGTTATTTACTACAGCTAAGTGGTTCAGTACAGTACAGTTTTGACGGTGGTAGGCATCTGGTAGGACATATTTTATATCCACCCAGATAGCGACCACCGTACACAAGGTGTTAAAACCGCAGTATCAGCCTGTGTATATCCGGTTCCAACAGGCCGGCATAAATGTGTCGACTATCGAGGGGTAATCATCTCTCGTCAGTCGACATTCTATCGGACCCCACTCCACTTACCATCAGGTGCAGAGAGGTCACTTTGTCGTGCTCGTTTAAAAAAAAAAAGTATGTGTCTATTGGTAGTCATTAAAATTTCAACCGTTTATTAATAAGTTGATCGAGCCATTACGATTTAATATTGTATACTGACCGCCATTACAATCATCTAAAATACCCAGGAGAGTATTAATAAATAGATCTCACCTTTGAGTCTGATGTAGACATTTAATGTATAGAATTAAGTATTTAATAAACTAAGCATAGGTTATCATTTAAGAATGTGTTCGTAGCTGTGTCGCCTTTGTTTAATAAGCAAAACTCATCTGTCACAATCCGTCACATATTGTGACTTAACATATCATGAGCTGGTGTGAATATGGGTTTATCAAATAGAGAACTTAAGACGCAGAGGTTATTGTGACAGTGTCTCTTCTGATCGCACTTCAGAGGGAAACTAGGTTACATCTATAAATACGTCTCCTAGACCTTATAACGAACCAGTACATTCACCAACATAGATCTCACAATTCTCTGTAAGAACACTAACTGCTATATTACATGAACGGACACAACAGAAGACGTTGGTTTGGCTGCGTACATTCGAAATAAGACAGTTTACTCATAATCGTTGATGTCTCATCCGTTAGTGGGTCGCTCTCAGCATGGTCACTTAATTTTTAAGGATTTCGAGTGCCTAAAGCACTCGCCCAAAAGTCTGGTGTGTTTGTATTAGTCGATCCTGCCATGCTAACAAGGTATAAGTAAGGTTAAAAAAAAGTTATATACTCACATGAAGACTCAAAGCCGGTTGCATCTCGAAGTGCAGCGTGGCTGGCAGCAGTCGGAGTCTGTCGGTGCGGGAGCGGGTCGCGGCTAGCCTGGCCAGCACTGCACGTAAGGCTCCGGCATCTCTTCTAGCTGCCCACACTCGGAGCCACACTGTTCTTGCATTATTTGCGTCGACGGCACTGCAACATTGTGTCTTAATTTGGAATAAATCTAGAAAGTGCTCGGAAATTTTTGCTGAAGATAGATTAGAAATGTTTATAGTAGTCTTTTGGGAAGAGTCTATGTTAATAGAACTTCATAGGTTTTTACATAAGGAAGAGAAATGAACTTTTGCAATATAATGCTCGATAGATTAATGTATAACCAATAAACAAAACAAGAACACTGATGAGTGATTTCATCTTCATTCGATATAACTTCTTTACAATAGGTTTTGAATACCAGATATCATTATCATGTGATATCTCTTAAAAACTATGAGGTTATTTGTTTTTATTCTTTAATTCACACACACTCATGTATTCTTTTACGCCTTTTAAACCCGAAGGCACAGTGGCACCTACGTTCAGCCGTGTGTATTCCGTCCCATAATAGGGGGCGAGCCTATCGCCATATCGGGCACGAATTCCAGTCTCCGGGCTGATATTGAGAAAAATCGAATATCATTTTGACCCGGAGTTCGATCCCGAGACCTCATCACTGCAGTCGTACCGTTTTCCAATTATGGCACCGAAGCAGTCTTTAATCCAAACTGCTAATGACCTCGTGATCAGGACCATTACCGTTATTAGTATTATCACTGCCACTATTGTTTTAAGAACGAATTTCGTATACAAGCTTCTAAACACTGTCTCATGAATGTTCTAGATTGCACACTTGATGTAGATAAAGAATTCATGGACGTTTTAGTTCATACTAAAGTAATGTTAGAGTGAACATATGTAGAATAAGTATAGACTTTATCTATTATTAATTAATAATAATTAAACAAAGTCCCTTTTTCTGTCTGTATGTTATCGATTTTCTCAAAATCTACTGAATGGATTTTTATGGAATTCGGCATGGAGATAGTTTGAAACCCTGGGTAGAACCCTATAGATTACTTTCTATCCCGGGGAAATATATAGCAGGAATTTAACCCGGAAAACTCCTTCACGCGGACGAAGCCGCGAGCAAAAGCTAGTAGAATAATAAAGATTTTTTTTACTCATTAAGACAATACTAGGTACTGTTGAAATATTTTTGCAATAAAGAACTTAAGTTTTTGATCAAAATGAATATAAATATTGGGTGAGTGTACATACCTTATATTTAAAAATTCGATATCGTCTTCCAACGTTATGTTTGATGCTTTCAAGTAACTAGTAATCTGAAATAAAAGCAATATATTATTGTTCGACATTTGTTAATCTCTGTTATCTGTTGTTCGTCATGAATTTGAAGTTTGAATTAATATTATGAATGATCAATATTAAAAATATTGCGACTATTGAAACACCATGTTCTTTTTAAACAATTTCCAAAAAAGAGGAGGTTATAAATTCGACGTCAATTTTATTTTTTTGTATTTTCTTTTTTACCTCAGAACTCTGGTCATTTATGAACCAATTTGGAAAATTATTTTTTTATTCGAAAGTAATTTTTCGTTTTTTATTTTTTTATTTCACAGTCACTGACTTCAAATTTGATAACCAGTATATACCTGTAATGTTATTTTGTGCTTTGGATTTCAGCGGTTTTTCAAAGCGGTGTAAAATTTTATATTGATTTCCTTACGCTGTTTTACGAACATACTTTTTTAAAGGCCATTTCAACATCCACTGCACTCATTATAAGTGGAGTGACGTTCAGATTATTGACTAAGGAGATATGATTATAATCTCTCACTAGTGGATACAATTATGCCGGCCTGTTTGAAACCGAAAAATCTGCGGTTATATTTGCCTATCAGTAAAATTATTTTAAAAACACACCTGTTTAACAACTTCTTGAGATATATTGATGCTTGGTTGATCCACTACTTGAAGCCTTGTTTCGAATCGCGCTGACGCTAAAGAAAAATAAATAAAATTAAACTACCGATGGCAATTATTAAGTGATTTCAAAAAAGGAGAATTTTTCTTAATACGATGTGTGTTTTTTTGTTTGTTAATAACTCAGTAATTTTTTAACCGATTTAGAAAATTATTATTTGAAACGATATACTTCCGGATTGGTTTTCAAAAAAAGGAGGAGGTCCTCGATTCGACGTGATGTTTTTGTTACCTCATTACTCAGATTTAAAAACCGATTTGAAAAATTCCTTTAATTGAAAGGGTATACGTTCAGACTGGTATCATAGAATTTTCAAAAAAAAAGAAATATTATATCAATAAAACATTATGTACTTACTAGCGTCAGTGTTCCTTGGATTACAATCACAAGTCGCTCCCTCGTTGCAAGTATCAGAACACTCTTCAATACCACATTCTGAAAAGATAAATAAATTCTAAATATGTGTAAATATTTGTGAAACATACAAATTTTTATTACAGTTTTATTTTTTAGTTAATTACTAGTAAATACTTCAGATATAAAAAAATAGGACGTGTCATGTTTTTAAATTGAGGAATCATTAAAAATAGTCGTATTTAACAGTTTTTTTTCTCCGTATGTATGTGGAAACGGCGTTTTTCCTCATGGCGGCAATATAGTCAAAATCCGATCTGCTGTATTTTTTTGGTCTAAACAATGTCGTTTAACTACATATTGGTAGTAGGATATATTTTATATCCGCCAAGATAAAGAGAAAGTGTTAAAAGCCGCCATAAAATCAAATCAATTCAAATCAAATCAATTTATTTTACATAAAACATGGTATAAATTATGATGTTAAATATCTTACATGTGCAACATGTTTCACCGTTTCAACGGTATGCAAAAAAATTATATACGTACTTATAATTAGAGAACGAAGTTAGGCAAATTACCTATTATTAATATATCTATTCCCTTTTAGGTGTAGTTTACTCATACAAATTACATGATTTTCTATACATAATATTATTATATTATATCTAACTATAAAACCCATGTTCATCTGGGGGTTACTATTATATTACTATATATCTTTACATTCCAAAAATTCTTTAATTGTATAGAAACATTTATCTATGAGCCATTTCTTTAATCTATTAATAAATAAGGTAAAAGGTAGTTCACGTAAGGTTTTCGGTATTTTATTATATATTAGAATGGTCATACAACCGGTATTTCTTTTATACAGAGTGGTTGACATTGAATTTAGTTTTAGCTTAGTTGGATCTCTGATAGTGTATTTATTATTTTGACATACTTTTTCAAACAACTCAGAATGTTTTTTGACAAATATACCAATTTCTAATATATATATTGAAGTTAGAGTGAGCAGTTTTAATTTTCTGAACAGTGGTTTGCATGAATCTAGTGGTGCGACCCCGCATATTGCCCGGAGACACTTTTTGTGCTACGAACACCCCACCTATATCTGTTGAGTTTCCCCATAACAATATGCCGTATCGTAGTATGGATCCGACATATCCATGATACGCCATTAAGGCAGTTTTTCACTAGCTAGTTTTCTTATTTTTCTGAGTCCGTATACAAATCTGTTTATTTTGGTACAAGTTGTTTTAATATGAGCTTTCCAGTTGCAGTTTTCGTCTAGTGTGATACCTAAAAATTTTACTTCATTTACTTCATTAATTTCTTGGTTATGATAATTTATTTTTAAACTATTAGTCTTGTTATTGTAATTTTTAAATTGAATTATTTTTGTCTTATTTATGTTAGCAGTTAGGTTGTTATCATCTAACCACTTTGATATATTTTCTATTGTATTATTTAAGGTTTGTGTATAGTCAAAATTATTATCATCTTGTGTAATTACTACTGAAATATCATCCGCGAATAATGTACATTTATGTCTAGTTGCTTTCGGAATATCATTTATATATATTAAAAACAATAGAGGTCCTAGAACACTACCCTGGGGGACACCGAATTTATTTTCCCTATAAGTGGACCTGTGTGACGTAGTCATTAAATTCGAGTCAACATGGGTAATCTCCACACATTGCTTTCGATGACTCAGGTAACTGTCAATCCATTCCAACGCCTTCCCTCTAATGCCATATAAGTCACATTTTCGCAGCAATATTTGATGGTCGACAAAATCGAAAGCACTGGACATATCAAAAATACCGCTGATACACGTTTTCTTTTATCTAGAGATTTGGTCACAGTGTTTATTATAGAGAAGGCCGCTAGTGTGGTAGACATGAATTTTTGGAATCCATTTTGTTCTTTTGTTAAAATATTATGTTTATTTAGGAATGTGGTAATACGGGCGTGCATTATTTTTTCAAATATTTTTGAGAATACTGGAATTAGCGTAATGGGACGATAATTGTTTACTTTTTCTTTATTGTCTCTTTTGTGTACTGGCTTAACTACGGACATTTTCATTTTTTCGGGAAAAACGCCGTTTTCAAAGGAAAGGTTTACAATATAGCAAAGTATTGATGAGAGCTCGCTATTACATCGTTTTATTATTTTAGTTGATATTGCATCATAACCTACGGCGTTTGTAGTTCTTAACGACACAATCGTTTTTAATATTTCATACTCGGTGCAAGGCCTTAAGAAAATAGTAGAGTCAACAGTGTTAATTAATTTGTAGTTAGGAGTATGTATTTTAGGTTTATTTGTTTTGTAATATAAAAAATCATTGAATGTATTTGCAATGTCTATTGGATTCGATATTAATCGTTCATTATGAATGATCTCTTTTATATTTTTATTATTTTGTGTACTATTTAGTTTGTCGCCAATTATGTCCCAAGTTGCTTTACATTTATTTGTAGAATTTAAAATATATTTGTTATTTAAGATCTTTTTAGAACATGTTATACATTTTTTAAATAGTTTATTGTATTTTATGTAATTAGATTTAGTTTCATCGTTTTTATCTTTATAGCTTATGTATCTTAGTTTTCTTTTGTAATAGAACATATCTTTATACCTTTTGATAACCAATTTGCTGACATTAAATTTACCCTTGTTTTAATTGATTTTACCGGAAAACATAAATCATAAAATAGTAGAAATGTCTCATAGAACAGATCATAAGCTTTATTACAGTTTGCTTCATTTAGTACCTCTTGCCATGACAAACTTGATATACAATTTTGAAATTTTACTATATTTTCTTCATCATAATCTCGTCTAGTAATATACATATATAGTGGTTTTATTTGTTCACATTTCCTAGGAAACGATAAACTCTGACCAGTATTGTGGTCAGATAAATATAGATGATGTACTTTACCTACAGCTCCTTTAATACTACTAAGAATGTGATCAATGCAGGTTTGTTGTCGTGTGGGTTCAGTTATGTGTGATATGAGATTATGAGAGAGTAGAAAGTCTTTTAATTTATAAGATGTGTCATCGTTCTTCAATGTATTTATGTTCAAATCTCCAGTTATAACGATTCGTCTATTTTCCTTAAAATTAAGTTTATGCATGAGCGTTTCTAATTTATCAAAGAAGGTAGATACATTTGATCCCGGTATTCTGTATATACAAATAACAATACATTGAAGTGATGGTATATCAATACCACAGCATTCAAAAGACTTTTCAGATGATACATAATTACATAGCGGAATAATTTTATACTCTATAGACTTATCCACTAGAATACAAACACCTCCACGTTTCTCGTTTTTCTTGAAAAATGGCTAGCTAGATTAAAATTGCGTATACGGACATTTATCTCGTCACCAGATCGAAGAAAGGTCTCGGTAAAACATAGTATTTGTACCGGGCTCTTTTCTATTTGAAACTCTTCTACACATATCTCTATCTGCTCTAATTTATTTAATAAACCAGCTATATTCTGGTGAAATAACGTAATGAGGTCATTACTTTTTTTGTTGACATGGTATTTACTTTTATACAAAGAACGTGATGTTTCAGTGTATCCTTTATTTGTATTTGCGAAAAAATGTACTATGGTCCATTTTATTATGAATGTTTGTAATATTCGAGTCACGCAGATTAGAATCTTCAAAATTAAATTCTTTTGATTATTGAAAAATAGTACGGAATCGTACCCATTTTGCAAAAATCATTTGTTTTAATACTATTTTTTATATTTGGTAAATGTTTATCTGCATAATCGCTATCGATCAATAAATTAATTTTCTTTGTGGCAATGTTTGAGAACACATTTTTTTTGTATGTGTTTTGCGAGATAAAAAGAAATCTACAATGTTTGATATTATTACAGATCTGTTTGAGTTGATTGTTTAATTTCCACTCATTTAGATATGGATTATGTGTAACATTTAGAATGATTATATTAGTATATTTAAATTTATTCAATGTGGTTGCTAGTTCTATGGCCAGGTGAGCAGGATTTGCGTCATCTTGTCCTACACCTAAAATTATATAATTACCCGGAGTATCTTCTACTTCATTACAAGACTTGAGTATTTCGTGTGTTGGCGCGTGGGGTTTTATTATAGAGACTACTTTATATTTTTCATATTTCGTGTTCATTCTGGATCTTATTATTTTTTCCGCAAAACCTCTACATTGTAGTCCTCCGTATATGTATATAAAGCGATGGTCATCGGTATCTTGATTACAGGAAAGTGTTATGGTTCTATTTAGGACGCCATCTTTTGAGTTATTTCCGAATGACATAGCCAGACACTCATTGATTTCTGTTTGTGTGTTCCTTGCACAATCCTTAGTGAACATAGTGTCGCCATCTATTGGCGTATTAAAATTTATATTGAATGCTTCTTTTGTGGATATTTTGTTTGTAGTTTTCGTATAATATTTTCTTCTTCTTTTTTGTTAGCTATATTTATCTGTGATTTGTTTTCATATAATAATGTTAATTTGGGGTCAGTTTTCTCAGTTTGTTGAATAATCTGTTTCTTTAATGTGCTATTTTCTTGTAAGAGATCTTCAACTTTTAATTGGGCGTTAGCTAGTTGTGATTTTAGATTTTTTATTTCTCCAACAAGTTCTTCTATATTGGCTCTATCTCCAATAGCTTCGATGGTCGATAGATCAGGTAGACTTGTAGCAATATATGATTGAGTAGATCCGAACGACGTATCGAAAGATTCATCACATTGCGTTTTAAATTTTTTCTAATGGTTATATTATTTGTTTCCATATTTAAATTATATTTCATATTTTATTAGATACTTGCAAAATCTAGGGAACCCAGGAAGGAAGTGTATGAGTAGTACATGCGTTTTAAGATGCAGTATTGTTTCTTTAAGCGTTATATATCATGCATATTTTAATACGTGCATAGGCAACTTCACAGATGTCCAGCAAACAAGTTATTTTTACTTTTAAAGCTGAGAAAAATAAAAAGTAAAAAAATAAAGAAAAAAAGAAAAGACATTAAAAACTCAACCAAATTCAGTCCGAGGATTCGATCATACGCACTCGCGCATGAAACGCACCATATCTTGCACACAACTATGTCGTGTCAACACTGGTATGACAAATTTTATATAAACTTTCTGAATTTCTAAGTCCTCAAAATTTTATGACGCTAAAAGTGACGGTTATTTATAATTGAATATTTAAAATTAATACAGTTTCTTAGTTTCACAATTACAAATTATTGAAACACTTTTTTGCACTATTATAGCTTAGTTTATTGTTTAATCGTTATTTTCTTTATTGTATTATGTATTAGTCAAGTATTAATATGTTTTATGAACTTTGAACACAGTAAAGTCACTGATAACTTATGATTACTTATAACTTTTGTTATGTTTAAGTTTTGTAGTCACTAACACTTGTCCAATTGTATCACTCTATTATAATTATATTTATTATGCTTTAACACTTCTACATTGACTAAATAGTTTTAAATAGGATTTTTTTTAGGTATACAATGTTTACATTGCCGCCATTTTGAACCTAGTGTGACGCATTCCGGGATCAGGCTATGTATATCCGGTTCCAACAGGCCGGCATAATTTTGGCGACTGCCGAGGACTAATCATATCTCGTCAGTCGACATTCTATTGGACTCGACTCTACTGACCATCAGTTGCATTTGGGTCATTTCCTCGTGCACATTAAAAAAATAACGAAACGAAGAAATTACGCAAAGCAAAATGTATTTCTGTATGTTGGTGCACTTATAGTTAAACGTTCTAATTTCTCGAAGTTAAAACCACAAGTTTCTTCGAGGCACGCTGCGTTCCCCATTATTGCCAAATGGCAGCAAGACTGCAATGTTATGAAACTGTTGAAGAAATATTCTTAAATAAAATTTCCTACCACAATTTTTCTGTTATGCAAAATGTTTTGGATTTAGAATTTGTATAAAAATTATGCATTTAATTTGACAGAAGCGACCATTCATTTTCTAAATGCTTCTAGTAAATAAAAGTAAATCTAATATACTCATAGCACCACTTTTAATTTAGTAATGTGCGTGCATTTGCGTTAGTTATATTGCATTGTTGTTAAATTTAAAAAGAATATTAAAATAAAACCTGGAAGGCAATTTTCTGTAACAAAGGGGATTTTGCAGAATTCATGTTACGTTAACATGTTGAAAACTTAAGTAAAATCTCTTTTGCAATCCTTTGAACTATGGAATGTACTAATGGAAAAAATGTTTTAAGCCCCGTTATTACTTGTAGCATACCATTTATTAACCGACTTCAAAAAAGGAGCAGATTCTCAATTCTACTGTATTTTTATGCTTGTTATTTTATAGCATCGAATCAGATTATAGAAAATTATTTATTATCTGTAAAAAAAATAAAGGACGATGGAAACCAAATATTATACTGATCATTGCTTCTTGTTACATCGAGAATATTAATTGATGTAACCTAAAAGGCTCTAATATATATAATATATAAACTATTCACACAGTTTTTGTTTAATTAGTTTAGAATTTTAGTTAATCCCAGTTCGAACCAAAAGGTTTAGTAATTCTTAATTCTGTTGCACCATTAAACTGTGGAACAGTTTGCCAGCATACGCGTTCCCTCCTTCCTATAACTTAGGGTTCTTCGGGCGATGCGAGAAGCAGCAATTAAGCAGGCCTGCATAATTGTGCCGACCGTCTGGAGATATACTTTGCCGGTAGAAATATTTTTGGGTATCTCTTCAATTACCACCAGGTGCAGTGGTGCCACATTGCTGTGATAAAAAAATAAACAAAAAAAAGAAAAAAGTAATGTACAAACAATTACCATAGCGTTATTTCTTTAATGTGACAGCTAATCTGACAGATGAAAATGTTAAGTCAGAGCAAAATCCTTACGCTTTACCGACTTAAAAGTGGCAAAAAGTTGTCCAACGAACATTCCATAAATAACATTAGCAGCTTAATTACAACACAAAATATTTTAATTTAAACCATGATAAAACTTCACACGGCATCTCCCCGTTGTCTAGAATAAAAAAAAATCGAATTAAGGATTGTGAGAATTAAAATACGAAAAGCAAACAGTTTTACGGGAGTATAACATCAGATAATTATAACAGCAATTTTGTAACTTGAGTGTATTCAGAAACATAAAAAAAACATTTTGAAAGTAGGCGTATGAAACCGGCGTTTTATGATTTAGCCCTGGGGTTTCCGAAGTATGCGGCGATAGCCTAATTGGTTGTGGAACGGACTGCCGAGACGAATGTCCGCAGGTTCAAATCTCGTGGGCACACATCTCTGACTTTTCTAAAAAAAAAATCATCTTGGCGAATTATCGCTTGCTTTAACGGTGAAGGAAAACATCGTGAGCTACATACCTGAAAAGTTTTCAAGAGGAATTTCGAGGGTGTGTGAAATCTACCAATCCGCATTAGGCCAGCGTGGTGGACTAAGGCCTATTCCTTCTTAGTAGTAGAGGAGGCCAGTATATAATACAGGGCTGATATTTATTACAAAGTATATATTTTCACGCCGCCCTGCTGCCTAAAATAACACAGACCATTAGCGAACGGCAAGCTCGTCTCGTCATTCAAAAAAGTAAAAAAAAAATGGATTAATATGCTCAAAGTCTGATAATCTTATATCAACACTGTAATATGTGAATTCATGAATGTGTTTAAAGTATTAATCCCACTCTCACAAATACTAAAACGTATAAAATTCTATAAAATTTTACTTAGCCATAAAATTTAATCTATAATTACATTCTACAAAATTGAAAGCTTATTATATTTTCAGATTAGGTCTTCAAGGTAAACAATGCGCATACATTTGTAACTAAATGTTCCTCATTATATTCAAATTATTCGCTATTAGCTTTCAATAATATTGGATTATGCCGACCTTCAGAATAGCGGATGAGGACACGGCTGTGAAGGAGGGGGCTAAGAAATCTATGCAATATTTTTTTACGTTCCTAGAGGATCTAATTTCTTCTTGATGATTATTTAATTGAATTTGCCAGTCCTGGATTTGTAAATAGACCGTCTAGGCCGCGGCCTATGGGCGGCAGCCTCTTAGGGGCGGCAGATTTCAGAGGACGCTCACTCGATTTAATTAATCATACGTTTATTTAACTTTAGTGCCTTCCATAATACAAACAAATGTAATTTTTTAAGTATTTAAGAAACCTACATACATACATACATAAACCTAGCTACATGGGGCGGCGGAAATAAAGTGGCTTACACTCATAAAAAAAAAATCCGGCACTGGAATGGGCAGTAGTTTATGGAATGTGCATGATGCAGAAGTGTTGTTTTATTTAAGTATAAATATTTGTATTGAATTCCTTATAATTTTATACCTTTGGACTAAACTTAGAGTTAAAGTGACCATATATTTTTATAAATTACTAAGTAATGTATAAATTTTTATGTAAGCTAAAGCCAATTAAATTTGAGTTGGTTTAAAATCAGTATAATGTAATGTGCATGTGAAATAATAAAATATCTGTTTAGTCCAATGTTTTTTTTACGTGCCCCGCAAAGTGGCTCTACTGCACCTGATGGTAAGTAGAGTGAGGACCATTAGAATGTCCGACGGGAGAAGATTACCCCTCGGCAGTCGACACAATTGTGCCGGCCTGTAGGAAGCGAATATATACAGGTTGATCCCTGAACGCGACAAACTTACGTAGGCAACTATGGCGAGATTTAACACCTTGTGTGCGGTGGTCGCTATCCGGACGGTATAAAATATGTCCTACCACCAGCAGTGTCTGAGAGCTTTACTGACAAATCAGATATAGTTATATTTAATTCGGATATAGTTACCTGGAGCTGCTATTTGTGATTCGCAGAGGTCGCCAGTGTAGCCAGGCGCGCAGATGCAACTCACCGCTGCGGGGCCCATTTGCCTGATAACATAATATTAGCTCTGTATTAAATTATCCCTCAACTAAATATGGTGTCATTTGGTCTTGACAGGTCTCACTAGGATAGCGGGTATGTAATGCATTTGGAGTATAAAGTAAAGCTAGCAAGCTCTCGCAGCAATATGTTGCACAAGAATATCCGGATGTTTTTAGACTAATTGAAAAAACTTGCTTTTCGCTTTAATAATATTATAAATACGAAAGTTTTTGAAAATGTTTGGATGTGTGTTAAAAATAAACACAGAAACAGCAGAACGGATGTGAATAAAATTTTACACACTGATAGACCATGTACTGGTCTAATATATAGGCTACATTTTATCTCGGTAATTAGCTACCATGGGAAGTAATGAAGTGTTGTATCAAACTGTTAAATAGATGGCGCTGGCGTCGTTTACGTCGCACTATTAATCGTTAGAGTATTTAAGGGAATTTTGTAGCGGGAAAGGCATTAGAGTCAGTCGAAGTCGCGAGCAACACTTTGTCGGTACAATAATTCCATGGAAATGAGACTTGCTATAAGTCATGCAAGCTTCAAAGTTTGAAGAAGGCAGTTAGATGTGCCTTGCTTATTCCCCGTTTAATCGTTTTCATATGTCATCAACGAGTTTTCGTATCTTAACCTCGCATAATGGAATAACCTAACACACAAACTCCAAGGCTTTACCCCAAACTCCAAATCTTATTTCCGTAGAAAAATTTAAGAATATTACACGAAGCGCACCAAATCCATTGAGTGTTAACGTTGTTTCCAGAGTAAACGTGGTCTAGCCCGAGTAATCATATTCTGAAGGCTCGCACACAGTGTTACGAAGATTGCGTTTAGAAAACCCTGGCAAAGATTGAAATTCGGGCTACATACCACATAAAAATGTGAGGGACTACCTAAATTATTTAGTGTTTTTGGTTCACAAGATTTTTTATTTGTCAATGTTTGTATGCATGTGGGTAATAATATCTAAACGTTTTAAATAAACGTCATTAAAAATATTTTTGTACGAGTATCTGATTAGGTGATGTACAAAAGATGTGAAGAAGTGCTGTCGCTCTATCTCTCGTTGGCAATGGCGCCAACGTGAGAAGGTCCAGCGTGCGCGCATATTTGTAAATTATGTGAAGTGGTGTAAAATTTATATTTCACATGGATTCGCCTATTTTCTTGGTCTGTCTATCCCTATATGTAGGTGTGTATGTATTGATACTATATAGAGATTAAAGCTTGTCGCGATTTACTTGTTGAGATAATACAATAATTATGTAACTTGATTTTGTCAAAAATAAATTTCGCGACAAGCTGTTATCTCTATATAGTATAAAACAAAGATTGTTTTAATTTAAGGGTATTTTTTTAGAGTAGTTAAAAAAGGTTTTTTGAAAAAAAACTTTTTTTTGAAAAAAATCTTTTTAAAATTTTATTTTAAAGATATTTGACCTGTAAAAGAAAAAAAATTCAACTATGTTAAAATGACGGGGAAGTTCCTTAACATTAATGGGTTTTATTACTTTGATATTTGAATTATTTTCAGTAAAAGAGCACAGGGCAGTGAAATAATTGATTAGTTAACATTTTCTTAAAGATAAATAATAGATAGTCAATGAGTCATACTTATTGTACAATGTAATGGAGAGCATTTAAATTAAACGCTACTTGGATAACATTTGTAACTTACACGTCACGTATTTGTTACAAAAAAGATTATAAAACCATATAATTCAGACCATAAAGTAAAACTCCAACGTAACAGAACTTTTAAATGTACGTTAAAATGTTACATAGGCATTTGATAAAACGTCAAAGTAATGAAAAAATAACCCGCCTTTTGCAATCCAGCGGCGGAATTACAAAAACTCGCGGCTCTCACAGCGTTTACGACTAAAACTCATCACAAGTGCTCGTACTGAGAAAATAGTAAGGATAGTAAGCGCTAAGAGTTCTGCAAATGTTTATTTAAATAGTACTACTGTTTCTGAGTACACTTTAACTTGTAACGAGCGGAACTTTTTCTCTACTATCGAGCGGAATTTCGGAAAATATTGTTTCAATATTTTTATGATATACAGGGTCATTTTGGCATTGCGTTACTAAATGAAACCACATACTCGTCTTCACATTTGCTGACATTGTGCCAAAAATTATTGATTAATAACTAATATTTTCACGAAAAATCCTGGTTTAAGTTTCTGACTTTTTGATCATTTTGTATTTTAATGCGAATATGGCGTGTGGGTGTATTTTAACTGAAAGTATGATATTGCCGCTGCAACGAATTCTCTGAGAGTAGAAGTAGTGGCTTTAGGGCGCGTAAAATTAAAATTCCTTTTATTTAATATTGATTTTGTTCGAAACTTACACTTTTTTATTTTACATCTACGGCTCATTTAAGTTATTGTAAAGTGTTATTTTCCAAGTAGATAAGTATGTGTTTGTATTTAGTAACGCGATATCAAAATGATCCTGTATTACCATGTAACTATCGTATTCTATCACAAGGATATGATTATATGACACGGATTCGCTGCGGTCATGCGTAAGCGCTGTGCTTCTTTACTCCATGTGTACGTGACAGATCTAACACCATCCTGCTTGCGTTATCAAATAGATGGAACTCAGCAATGATAGCTCGCTGGACACGACTGCATGCAGTCAAGATATATATTGTTGTTGTTTTGTTTTGTTTTCTTCTTATTATTTTGTTCTTCTTGTTCGCTTCTGTTGTTTTACAATTTAATCAATCATTAACTTATGGCAAGATTAGTCTTAGACCGGCCATACTAAACGTTTTTTATATGGGCCACAACGTAATTTGTGTATAAAATTTAAAAATAATATTTTAATAATAATTAGATATTCACAGTAATTACCAGAATTTTATTCTTATAGAATTGGTAAACAACTCCAGTATTCTTGGGTCAATATTCTTTCGTGTTTAGAGTGTCACAGATTCAGTATAGCTGCTCCAAGCGATTAGAAGCCTTAAATGATTTTGGTTACCTGCACGTGCCACCATTTTTGCACATGTTGGAGGTGCGAGGACAAAGAGGGCCGACGCCGCAGTCCATGCCGGAGTACTCATCGAAACACGAGCAGTAAAACTCTCTGTGGAAATATACAAATATTTATAAACGTTCAATCATCCCACATTAAGATCGGCTGGCGGCAGTGGTAGAACATATGTTAGCGAAAAAAAACATATATTGTAACTATTCTGTAGACGTACGACAAAATTACTATAAATAAAACGAGTTTTGGGTTTCTGAGCTGATTAGAAAAAATTACTGACGTATAGATTTCGTAGTTTTGCCATAGTCCCAGCGCAATCGTTCCTCTAACCCTATTTTCACACTCTATTCACCAACGTAATAGGTTCCTTTGATAATTCGTACATTTTAATTCTAAATATTCCCGAATTTACATTTTACAGCGTCAAAAGGCGATCTCTCGATTTGAAGATAATGTGTTTTATACGCTCAATTAATCCAATTTGTGAAGGGAACGAATGAATCCTTTAGTTTATTTAATCAATTATTTAAATTGTCAACCAGTACTCCGTTGGCTTTCGAATTCAAATTAATTTGTTTTTGTTAAATTTGGTCTAAGTTATATAAACACAGGCTAATATTATTTATCCGTAATGTCGTTTTGGAATGTCAAATGTCGTTTTAAACTGACATTTGGTGGTTTATTGTCCAACCACTCTCTCTGATTCATGGCCTCCTAGTAAAATAACGTTTGTGTCTTGCAAAAATTAAAATCTTGTTACTTATCCTGGATTTCGTGTTTTTCCTTTAACCCATTTAAAATTAATTCATTGTGTATCTAATCGTGATATTGCTGTTTATACACATGAATCAAATGGGTTTAATCAAAGCAAAATTGAAGTCATTACCACATTAATTGGTAATTGATAATTTAGCATTCTAGTTGAATGATCTCGAATTATTATAGGCGGGATAATTACAATAATAACTTTATTATCACTAGCTTATGGTTACAATTTAACACATGGTTTAACTCTGGTTTATTTAGCTTTGGTTTGCGGTTCCGTTCAAGCGAATAAATTTTAGAGAAGTTATGTAATTAAAATATAACAAAACCTGTTTTTTTATTTAATAGCTTCCAGACCGGTGTAGGATTTTGTAGAATCAGTTGAACATTTCCAGAGATTACACTTTATAACTTACTTCCCCTCTATCACACACAAGCATTTGATGGAGACTTTTGGTACATACTCCGTTTTTGGAATAAGAAGTAGCTTATAAAACTTAGAAAAATGTTGCTTCCCGTTATTGAAACATTTTTCAGAATTGGACCAGTAGTACTTCCAACGATAAGCGTATTTAATCTTAAACAATATTATTATTATCTTCAATAAATAATTCATTCAAACACACTCACACGCTTTTATCCCCTAAGGGGTAGGCAGAGGGCAACTGGTGTACTTAATTTTCGCCTCGTGTATTCCGTCCCATGATGAGATAGGGGGCGGAGCCTATTGCCATATTGGACACAAATTCCAGACTCCAGTCTGATACTAAGTAGAAAAACCAAAAATAACTTTGCTCGCCTCGGAGATCGAACCCGAGACATCAGCGCTGTTACCTTACCGTACAACTAAGCCACCGAGGGAGTCATACAATATAAAAAAAATAATAATAATGTCTTACTGATAATCGTGTCGGGCATAACAATGTCCCAATAGGCGACATTCTATAGCGCTGCATGAGGTCGGACCTGGCGCGTCTTTAGGACCCCGTACTGCGTACGTGACGTTGAACCCGAAGACAGATAGCAGACCTAGGGCCCTCAGTTGGGTACCTTCTAGTCTGTTTAGCGTTAACTCCACCACCAAGACTGGACTTTGGACCTGAAACAATAGAGAATAGTTTACATTAAAACGGAGAGATTTTTTTTAGAGTAGCTTGTTAGTTAATGAGTGAGGTTTTCGAAAGCCCTTTTTCTTTAAGTTTAAGGAATGGAATTTCTTGGAATTGTAATTGTTTATAGGCGTTGAATTTCACTTATTATCAGGTCATCAACTTGAATTTGCCGAACTATTGTCTAAAAATACTTATGACCTGACACAGAAAAAAACATGCTTTGGCAGTGTTGATTTTTCGTTTGAAAAATGTTTCAAATACTACAACATGGCGTTGTCGTTCCTGGTCTGTCCAGTCGCAGGATGTCCACTGCTGAAAATGGGCTGCCCCAAAGATTTTCAGATCGATCTATTGGAAGTGGCCCGCATCCAGCGACCTCCTGCGACTATTATTAGGGTCATCTATCCACCTCGTGGATGGACGAACGACGATAAAAAACTGATTACGAAAACCTAACTAAATTATAATAAAATGTATAGATATTAATAGCATTTACATAAAAGCCAGTCAGCTACTGTAGTAATCACATGTTTTGTATGTAAATTGAATGTTAAATATGATGACAAAGGATCGTACTCAAAGAAACGTAGAATTATTTATGAACATATCTGTCACTTCGCCATCTTTGCCGGAAATTACTTGATGTAGAATTTGGCGAGGATCCAATGCTTTTTGTTTTTTGGCTGCGTCTTAAGCGGATCATGGTGATTGTTTACTTTCTGCTGAGGTTTTAAATCCGATGTGACAATACGGCACGGGGTGGATTTAACAAGACCGAAATTTTTGTATGAAATTATGACGACTTATTTACTATTATTAAAATTAATTTATTACTTATTTTCCGAGCATATGAATGAACTGCTCTAAACAACAAAATAAAAAAAACAATTTATTTTTTTTTCTTCTCTTTATCAGGTACCTTAAACTGATTTTGAAAAGAGCAAAACCAGAGTTCTTGCTCTTTCTTCTTTGGTGAGAACTGATTTTAGAACTGGTGGTAGTTAATATTGTCGGAATTTAAATAATGTATAACATTTTACGGGTTCAAAGAAATCATTTCATTTTACTCTGCCCTTTTTCATGCAATTATATAACCCATCGACATTTAGCCAGTTATCTGATCGCCTATAATTCCATGTGATAAAGGCGGGTTCAGTGTTTAATAAAAATAGGAAGTATTTCAGTCTGCTAAGATCGAAAATGGCATGCCCTCAAATTAGCTTGACAGTCTGGTCGTCCAGTTGCATAAAGAAGCTACTTAAGCAGGTAAGAAACGGAATTATAAGTTGCAGAAAGAGGGTATAAATGAAAACTTGACATTTACTTCGCGATATACATCGCTACAGTATTTTAGGGATTTTGTAGCGCGAATGGTTTTCCACGCAACAGAAGTCGCGAGCAACACTTTCAAAGAATAAAGTTTGAAAAGAGTTTAATTAAGAATTCAATTTCTTGTTAATAATGAATAATTAATACGCATATATACAGTTTTTTTTTATTAAAATTGTATCGTGTACTTAGACTTTTGAGACGTCCAGTAACATTAAACACATAAATTATTTCCGATAGGCCGCAAAATAATGATGATGACAAAAATATAGATGGGCTGGGGTGGCAGGGTATAGATTTTCCAGATTTTGCTCCTCCTCGAAAAAATTCAAGATAAATGAATAAATTCATAAACAAAATCAACAACGTTGCAAAATAACGAATACCTTCCAAGTATAGTACGATGTAAATCATATTTATTCCCGCGTAAACCCAAGGGAGAGCTTTGAGTATTAAATTCACTTTTGTATAATCTAAGGTTTTAACATCGCGGATGAGGTAATGTTTTTGTATGGAGTATTTTACAAGGTGTTGAGCCTTAAAGAATTTATGTTTACCGAATAATCTACCATATACGTTTCACTTACGGCTTAGAGTTTTGTAGACGGATTTGGAGCCGTTACCCTTTCGCAAACGTTTGAAGACAAAATCGTATCGTACGCGTAATCGTATTATTAACTTATATCCGAATGACACGCATGACAAGTAACGTTTCCGAAACAACTAATGCAAACATGTGGAAATGTATGCACTCGTTAATCGTAATGCTTTCGAATACGATGCTTACGATACGATTTTTACAATACTCTGTCATATTTTAGTTCCAAATACGCTCACGGGGCGCTATTAAAATAGGGTACCATTTTTGTTCTTTACTTTTATCAAATATTTACATAATATAAATGATAACACAGAAGGAATTATTAAAATCCGGTAAAATATCAACAAGTTATAAGTCTTTGAAATTGGGTGGAAGGGGTAATTAACAAGAAACAGAAAAGAGACAAAATACCCACATGTGACGTCATCGGGAATTACGACGCGTGCGAAAGATAGAGATGAAGCGATATCCCCACATCGCGCCCACTTCTGCACATTACAATATTTTAAATATGAATTACTCGGTCATTTTTTAACCAATTTTTATGCAGTTTTCGCAGGAGTGCTTCTTTTTCGTATTATTAACCATTACATATAGAATAATGTACAAAATCAAGCATAGGCCGGTCCCCTATTCCTATACAAAAATTTTCTTGAACGAATACTTTACGTTGACTAAAACTTCATACAGTACTAAAACTAAAATTTTATACAGTAAAAGAATATATTCATAGAAAATACTATTAAATAAAACAGAGTTATATGTGACTGCTTGTATCATTTTGTGGAGATGGAACAAGCTCTGGTAATAACATGGCAATTAATACTCAACGTTATTTAATTATAGTCTGTCATAATTATTGTTTCGCCGACAAAATAATCTGCACGAGTAATTGTTGCAAATGAACAATCCTTAAGTGATTAAGAATAAATTATAAATACGATTGCCAGCTATACTATTATTTTCTGGGATCATTAAAATTTAAAACAAAAAGGATTAATTGTAAATACGATTGCCAGCTATATAATTATTTTTTGTGATTATAAAAACAAAAAAGAATAAATTAGTAATACGATTGCCAGCTATATTATTATGTTCTAGAATTATTTAAATTTAAAACACAAAGAATAAATTGTAAATTTACGATTGCCAGCCATAAAATTATTTTCTGGAATTATTAAAACAAAATCTTTATAAATATTAATCAGACAAATTATTATGGTATTTTACCATGTTATTCTTAACATAATTGTGCACGTCTTTTTCCGTGTTTATATGACGTTAAAAGTAAATGATGCTGAACGGTATTGGAAGCAATTATTAACATAGACCGTAGCCTGAATTTACGTATAAGGTACTTTTTAACTAGGATAGGGGCCGTTCAATTGTTACGTAACGTAACTTGGAGGGAGGGAGGGGGCTCGTAAAACGTTACGATGGGTTACAGGCTCTGGGGTTCGTACTACGCGTTATGTATCATTGGTTTTTTATTTAAAAACAATAACAAAGGTATTTCATCGACTTTCCGGTACTTTGCGTGATATACATTGTGAATATTAGAAAAAAATGATACTTTAGAGTTACGTAACTTTTGGAGGGGTCGTACAGGAAAACGTTACGGCGCGTTACATGTCGGCTTGGAGGGGGGGTGTAAAAATGTTCAAAAATTGCGTTACGTAATACTTAATCGGCCTCATAGTAATTAATGGAATTTTATAGAATTTCAACATAAAAGATATATTTTGAATTGGCAACTGGCATCTCTGTCGCCACACAACACATCTTCACACATCCAGACGTCTAATTACAAAACTTGTTTTAAGTCGTTTTCGTATGAGTTATGTTCGTTATGCGGGTTTATTATTTATGTGGAAGACTGAATTCCCTCTCGTGATGTCTTTGTTATTAACTTTTGAAACAGTGCGCTATAATTTTGATATACTGTTGCTGTGCGTACTAAGTACCATTTGTAAGATTGTCAACATGTTTAATTAAGGGAAGAAAGAATGAAGGTTTATTGTCACATCTGGTGAATGCAATACATAATACATGTGGGTAAGATTAAACTGCTTAATTAGTGCAGTTCCTGTGACGTGACAATTATAATAGTGATATTGGATTTTTGTATTCATTATCAGCACGGCTACCTTTTCTTTTTATTGCTTTGAATATCGAGACGAGCTTGCCGTTAGCTTGATTGTAAGCGATACGACCGCCCATAAACAGTAGAAACACCATCCAACACCTTGAATTACAAAGTATTGTTTGGTATTCCACTGCGCTCACCATCCTAAGGCATGAGGTATTAAGTCACATTATGTCCAGTAGTTACATTAACTACAATGACCTTCAAACCGGAACACAACAGTGACTGTGGTGAGAAATAGACATTGCGGTGGTACCTACCGAGGCAGATTCTCATATACCTACCACCAGTACAGGGAATTTGTGCTTGAATGGCAAGGCTCACCCTCCTATAATATCATGGGGTGCTTTGGTTGCATCTTAGTATCCCTTTGGGGATAAAGGTGTGATGTGTGTAAACACAAATTTTCTTTGGATATACATAATATATTTAATTGATATTTCTTTAATATATTGAGGCTTTACATGTCCAGGTCATGATCAGGTAGAGTCATTTATATACCAGGCAAAGCGAACCGAAGAAAAACAAAATAATTAAATGCCATACCACGTCACTCAAGATTTTTCATCATGCCAATTCAAATGAACCATTTTAAATACAACGAATCGTAACTTTTTTTGTATCTATTACTCTAAAGTAAAATTGGACGGTTATAAATACAGTCAAACGAAATATAGGTTATTTATTCAAAATCTATTTTCCTCAGCGCAAAGGAAACGTGTTTTCAACATCCATTTGCTCTTGATATTTTTCCACATTACAATACATGCTTCACAAAGGAAGTATTTACATAATGCCTAGATTTTATTCAGACCCATGTTAGGTGTGACTGAGATATAATATTCAGTAAACACTACAAATACGTTTTTACATAATGCTGACGCGATGGAAGCTGTCTAGCATACGTCTTATGTGACAGAAGTAAACATCCCTTCATATTCGAGATGTAAAGGATAATATACTTGAGATGACCCAAATATTGTATTAGACTCGACATTGATGTTTTGTTTGTTTAAAAGTACTTTTTTAATTAATAGAAAGAAACAATGACTGGTGGTAGGTCTCTGATATGCGAAAGTCCGCGTGGGTAGGTACCATCGCAATGTCTATTTCTGCCACCAAGCACCAGTGTGTAGTCACTGTTGTGTTCCGGTTTGAAAAACATTGTAGCCAGAGTAACTTCTCGACATAATATGGCTTAACATTCCATGTCTCAAGATGACGAGTGCAGTGGAATACCAAACAATACTTTGTAATTCAAGGTGTTGGATGGTGTTTCTACTGTTTGTGGGCGGTCGTATCGCTTACCATCAGGTGAACGGCAAGCTCGTCTTGTCATTCAATGCAATAAAAAAATACAGTGCTGATAATATTATTATTATTATACATATAAGCTTTTGCTCGCGGCTTCGTCTGAAGCCTCGGGATAAAAATCCAGCTATATATTTCCATAAAAAGCATATGAACTTATTAAAATTTGTTCCGTAGTTTTGAATTTCAGACAGAGATTGCGCCCTAATTCTTTATGCCACAAATTATTTTGAGTGACTTACAAGCGCGTAACGCACCTCATCTTGTTTATAACAATTGAAATTGACATACAGAAAAATGGTATTCCATTCCACGCCAATTTCACGAAGATAACGTAACACAGCTGAGTTACAAGTTTACACTGTCATTGAGAATAAGGCCTCAAGAATCAAACAGATGCAGCGGGAGATTTTGTTTTAATATGCAAGGATTTCTTATATAATCCTATCGCTCGAGAACTAACCAGGACCAGAGCTACTTTGAGTTATCTAGTGAATAATAAAAAATTATAAAAAATGGAAATATCCCTAATTATAACATACATATTTATAAAAGAATTAATTTATTAGATTCATAAATAATGTTTCTTAGCCGAGATTTTTCTCTTAGGATACTTAGGATGTTACAAATGGGTATAATTTAGAATAAATATTCCTGACTATAACAGCATACCTTATTTATAAGGTGATAATGCCTTATATGACGTCGATGGGTCAAATTGAGTTATAAATCGACTGTCTCACATACAATTGTCGCGATGTGATTTCTTTGCTTTTACTTTACGTAAGTTTAAATTGCATATCAATTTTAAGTTAATCAAGTGTGTTTTATCGAATGAAAATGTACAATACACAGTTTGAGGATTGAAACTAGAACACTGATAGCTGTATGTTTTTTTTCATACGTGCACGGTATAGTAACCCCTCTGCATTTAATGTTAAGTCCAATAGTCCAATGGAATATCGACTGACGAGGACCGATTACCCCTCGACAGTAGACACAATTATGCCGGCCTGTTCGAACCGGATTTACACAGGCTGATCCCGGAACGCGACACACCTACGTGACCTACTATGGCGTTTAATATCTTTTGTACGGTAGTCGCTATCCGGCGGATATAAAATATATCTTACCACCAGCAAAACTATCTCAAACTAAGTACTTATGTCAGAACTAAACGTCAAAAACCACAGTTAATACAAAACTCAGTAACCCAGCTACTTCATTAAGCAATTGACAGCCAATAAAATCTATTATAAATATAACAGTAGCTACAAACCGCAGTATTGGCGTGAGTCGCCACAAATGGTGACCGATTGTGCCGTTAATTTGCCGTGTTAATTCAACGGGTTTGATGTTCTATTACGCGTTAACGTGAGGGTTAGAGTGGAAATTATTGATTGTAGATATGACAGCTGTCATAATGGCGGGATTTTTTTTTTTTTGGTTTGATTTACTCATAATGGCGGGAATCGATTGACAAGATGGCCGCGGGTTCAACTCAACACCAAAATCCATAAAGAAAGAAAAAATAGTTTTATTACTGGCACAAAATGCGGTTAAAAAAATTAAGTATTTTTTTACAAAAAAAATAATAATAAAATAATGCGTACTGATATTTATAATTTAGAGAAATAACTTCGACTGTTCTAGTTTCGATTCTCAAAATGTGTTTTGTACATTTTCAATCGGTAAAACAAACTTGATTAACTTAAAATTAATATGCAATTTTAACTTACGAATAGTAAAGGCAAAGAAACAACATCGCGACAATTGCATATGAGACAGTCGACTTACAAGTCGATTATATGTATTGGCTTTTTAACCGACTTCAAAAAAGGAGGACGTTCTCAATTCGACTGTATGTTTTAAACCGCTCGCTTCGACGCTGTAAGAATGTCATGGAGAAACCTGAACTGAAGTCTACCAATTTGTATGTGAATCGTGTCGTAGACTTCTGTCTAGACCTTCTGGTCTAAACCACTTAACCATAGAGGAGGCTAGGTACTATTTATGAGCACTTAACACTAGGCAAGCGACAGCGTACCGGCTTCTCAGTTATATAAAATGGCCTCTGCCACTTAACCAATAAAATCGATATTAAAATAAACATTAAAGCTATAACGAATCAAATGGAAAAGTAAATGCTCCGCAGTGCAACATGTTATATTGGAAAGTATTGAACGTCAGTACGCCCGTAAGTATTATAAAGAGTTTGCCTCTCGTCGCTCGAACGAGCTATTTCAACACGTCGAGATATTGAATATTTTCGATATTACAAAGTTTGAATATTGAATAAACGAATGCCGCAATACTAATTACGTTCCTAATTTGAATATTCAAATGAGAATTCCAATATGTCTTACTTATTCCAATTAAGTTATTAATTAAATTAAGACAAATCAGAAATTAATTAACAAAGTATAATTTGTTTAATTAACTTTCTTAACGTTGTCGGAAATATGTTAACGTGAATTGATTAAAATGTGGAATAAAATAATTATATATTTCTGACGCGTTACAAACATTATATTATAAGATGGAGTTTTTCTTTGGTCAAGTTTTGTTGATAGATTAAAAAATTTGTTACAGTGAAATACTAAAAGGCGGGGATGGCATGCTACGAATAACACCAGAAGTTAATGACAACGCCATTATTACTAGAAATAAAAATTAGTTATGACGCTTTAATACTTCACAAAAATAAGGTTGGTCGACAAACAGAAACCACTCAA